>NW_019719359.1:417406-457142 GCF_002891405.2 Cryptotermes secundus | reverse complement strand
ATGTGTAGCTGCTTTCTGAGAACTATTTACTTTCTTAAAAATACTTTGCTGACCTGACAGTTTTTTACGTAGGTCTTCTGCTTTTTGTTTCCTTTCATCTTCGGTCATGGCTCCATAATTAGCATTCTTATGCTTAGAGATGAAGTGCCGGGAAATGTTGTATTCTTTGTAGACTGCTATGGTTTCATTGCAGATAAGACACAGTGGTTTATCCTTAAAAGCTGTGAAAAAGTACTTCCAAGTCCATTCATCTTTGAAAACACGGCACTCTGAATCAACTTTACGTTTTTTAGTTGACATCTTAGGGCTGAAATGTTTCACGAATGTGCACAGTAAAACTAGCAAACACCTACAGCAATAGTGCGACCGGGTCTGAATAAAAGGATGCACACCACATGGTGTTAGTAGCCAGCTGCAGTGGATGTACTGTGGAGGGGGTACAGCGAGGAGGCTCCGTTGCCAGTTTTACTCTTCGCTACAAAAATGCCAGCAGCCAGTGCCTCACTCTCAAATGTTAACATAGCATTCCAATACCATAGTGGATAAGTAAATAAATTAATCTGTGGTCACTAGGCTAAACATAAAAGGGAGGAAAGAAGAAGAAAATAATCCAGAATTATTTATTTTCCTTAATTCTTCTTCCTTTCATTCGTCAGATTAGGAATCATTTCGCGGGCCGGATAGAACCTATCAGGGGGCCGCGTCTGGCCCGCGGGCCGTAGTTTGTTTACCACTGCCTTAGATGATGCGGCCACCATGATCGGCAACAGAATTCCATAGGAAGAATAAATTACTTGTAATTAAAGGAAATACATACAGTATCTGCCGGCAGCAGTAGCCGCGTGATCTAAGGCATGAACTCTCTTCGCTCGCTCGGATGCTGGGATCGTGGGTTCGAATTCTACTCAAGGCATGGATGTTGTCTGCATTTATTCTGTGTTTGTGTTGCCCTGTGTTTAGGTAGCGGCCTTGTGACTGGCGCGATCACTCGTCCAGGAAGTCGTACCCTCTGTGTAAAATGATCACGGAACTGAATAACAAGCCTGGACCCTCAATGGGCTGGAAGAGCCATTGAAACGAAAAATAGCATACAGTATTTAGACGAAACCTCTCTCCTGTTTCTCACTGCAGTTACGTCCCGGAATGTCTCATAGGAGTGCCATTAGAGAATTCGGTTCTCAAAATTTCAGATTCTTAACAGAAGAGAGAAATTTGGTGGACACCGACAGTAACGGAAAGTTTAAGACGAAACGAAGAAATTAAACGTTAATAATCAGTGTAATATTTTCAAATCTAGAATATGTTCGTGAAGAGTAAAGTTCTATGTAAGTTTTGAGGTTTTCACGGCGATGACTATGAAGAAAGTCGTCTTCTGGGATCTAGCAGCAATTGCTGCTACAGCTATCTCTATTCGCACGCAACTCAACTACCCTGAAGATGAAGACAATATGTTCCTCCGAAACGTCGGTTGAAACGAAGAATACACGGCGCCAGATCCCAGAAGACGACTTTCTTCAGTAAAGTTCTAGTTAGAAAATTATGAGTGAGACGTCCTTCCAGAAGCAAATGAGAACAAATATTGTAGAAATTTTCTTGGACATTCGTCTGTGGAACCTCCATTGTACTAGTGTTGCGTGGTTTCAGAAGTTCTGGAGATTTCAGTTCTAAATGTGGACAGAATTGTATTACCAAAGACGGTGGTAAAATCTGAAGTTGGATTTCATATGGATTTCAACGAAAAGTGACTTTTAAGTGATTCTCTAAAGAATCTCCTCAAGGTCTCCAAATAGCAGAGAAAGTAAATCAGTTTTGACTGTATTCTGTTCCTTTACTGCAGAATTCTGTACGGCCTTTGAACTGAGGAATTCATGCAAATCGTAAAAATAGGATTTCTCTGTTTTTCATTTCCTTCATTACTACAAAACTCTTTTCCTCTACCTCCTTATTGTTATTTCTGTCAAGTTTTCTTCGTTTCCCTCATTCTCTATTTCCTTCATTGATTTCCTTTGATGGATGCTGTCTGTAGCACGTATAAGCAAGATGGACAGTTCTTGCAAAAACATTAATTTGGAAACCTGAAGGTAGGATATACTTGCGAAATGGGAGGATAATATTAACATGGGTGTTCTCCATTAAATAAGATGTTACGATGCAGACTGGATCCATATGGCTTAAAATATGTTAATGTGGTAGTGAACCGCTCACTCATCGTAAAAATCGGAGAATATCTGGACAAGCTGAGAGACTGTTGTGTTTCTTAGAGAAACTCTGTTTCGTGCCGTTTGTTATACATCTTTCTCGCCTTTATATTTAATCCTTTATTACTACTTGTAATTGATCGTATCTTTACTGTTATGAATATTTATGTTGCTTTTGTCGACTCTGGTATTGTAGAGTCTGATTCTTAACACCTTCCTTTTAGTTATTGATATTTTCTTACCGTTTGTTAGTTGTACGCAAATTTAAGGTAGGGTTTCTTTTTAAACGAATGTTTTTGTGGTTTAATTGCCTTAAAATTGTTAACGTCCATATTGTCTCTAATAGTATTCCTAATCCATTTTTCGTGTTTGTTTCATTTACGTTAAATATATCGTCGTGTTTCAGCCTTGAGGATAGAGCTAAGTGTACGGATATAAAAGAAAGACAGAGCAACAAATCTGCTTCAAATCAAGATGGCGAAAGCAAAGCAGTGAACGGATCTCACACAGAGGACCTTGCCAGTTATCTGTCAGTGTCTCCGTAAGGAATGGGGCGCGATTTGAATCACAAAGCTCTCCCAGCTCTGGTGTCCCAAACGACCCCTCGTGCTGTATCGCCGCTATTGTGTACGTACAACGTGGCGATTTGTCAAACTTGCTGTGCCATAAGACGGAATCGAAAAGTCAAACCGTGGGTCGGATTTAGAATATAAAAAAGAGTAACAGGAGATAACGAAGAGGCCGATAGAAAAGAAGATACGTAACAGATTGTTACTACGGAAACATATTTATTTGTGACAGGTTGATCCCTGAGCTTCCAATTTTGATTGTTTGAATCGTATGTGTTGCCTGGAATTTAAAGGGGATATACACACGGCTGGGGTTTGGAGACTTACTCGAGTCGTCCCCAGACATTGGTCTAGTGGGAAAGATCTGAGGTTTTAGCGGCTGTCCGTATTAGTTTTAAAATTGTAAAAACATACGGGTGCCTCTCCCAGTCAAAATCTTAACATCATAGACGTTTCGGAAGGACTGTAGCTACATACATCAGCGTTAAAGAAACTGAAGAATATTGTCAGAAAATTTAAATAAAATATACCGAATTGTGATTAATATAAACAAATATTGGCTATCTGACTTTAGGAAGAAAGGTATTGTCATGTGTTCGGTAGGTCACATGACCAATAACTTCACGTCGTCTTGGATCTTAGCGAATTTACTTCACATTCGCTCTCACACTTACACAATTCAGTGTTTCACAAGTACTGCCATCTGCAGTATCACAAATACTTCTCCTATAGTCATTCACCCCGGCGAATGCTAGACTGCAACTGACTGGTTACTCCCTATCTAGTTACTCTTATAAACCCTCAGTCGGACAGCGGAAAACCCACATCGCTTCACTGTTGCGTAAACGCCGTGTTTACAGGCGTTGCTGGGGAACGTTACCGAGAGTTGTTTATTGCTGCGTAGTAACCGCGGTGTCCCCTGTTACGTCACTGTGGGAAATGCTGTCACGTCACCACGGCGAAGGGGGACGGAGTGTTGACTGGCCTGTTACCGCAGCAGCGGCAGTTGCTCCGTCACGTCACCGCTGTCAGGGGGTGTCCTGCATAGCACAAATACGTCACAGATTTGCGAGAAACTGATAGCAGGGAATGACCGCCTCTATGGTCTATTGGTCAGATCCACAGTTGCCGGGTTCGATTCCCGGTGCTACCAGATTTTCTGAGAAGTAGTGAGTCTGGAACGGGGTTCACTCATTCTCGTGAGGATAACTGAGGAGCTACTTGAATATAAAAGTGACGGCTCCTGCCTAGAAAACGGAAATTAACGGCCGTGGGTATTCGTTGCGTTGACCACGTGACATCCTCTATCCGCAAAAGTTGCACTGACTATATTTGCAGTCTCGTTTTACTTTAGATCTGACTCTCATTGACTCAATCATGTCTCAGTGCTCATTTCCCAACAAATAAGTAAAATTATTGACGTTTTGAACATTATCCATCGTCCTGTTTTCTAATCATCGTTTCGGAGATCGGATTCCGTCTCCTTCCTCAGGTAAAAGCATAATGCAGTCGCCCAAACGTTGTTTTATAATAAAAACAGGGTCGTGGATAAAGTCAAAGAAGGTAATAATTGTATCAATATAACATCGTCACAACATTTTAGATCTTATTCCCAAAATATATCTTCTCTTACTGGCGTGAACCTTAATTTATGTATCATGTTTCCCATTTTTAGACTTACTTGCCAGATGAAATAATAAGAGGTTTAATTTATTTCAGCCTGTCAGTGACGAAGCGCTGAATTTTAATACAGAATAAATGTATTTGTTATAGCCTGGATATTTGGATTGATGAATAATTTTTTTGAAGAGGTGAATGCTCTTGTGTGCTAAAAGTTCAATAGCCAGTTTATTTTCCTACACTCCCTTTCTAAGTTTCTGTGTGCCTTTGTTTCCTCTCATATTTACTGTTTAGTCGTTTTCTTTCCCTCGCAGTTTAACCTACATCGTCTTTTTAAAGGACATTTACATTCCACGAAATTGTCTTCTTTCTACTTCTTCTTCTTCTTTCGCCTCTCCTACCTCTTTCTGGGCTTATTTCACTAGTTCCCCCTCTTTCACACTTCAAATAGAGTGCATTTAGGTGTCTTGAGTCCGCCCCCTCTCCCTCCTTCCGCACTTATTGAGTTCGATTCAAGCAGACTAGCACAGGGAGAAAGTCTGAAGACGGTATCCCAGTATAAGTACTTCTCTCATATGCCTACCGAAATTTTATTGAAAAGTCTGTCACTTCTCACTAAGTGAAAACGAATTTTTTGACTGTCTACAAATTATTATATGAAGAAAGCCTATTAGCATGACGTCTTGCCGTGAAATTTCTCGGAATTCTAATTTTATTGCATATCTATGCTTTTCGGGGGGGGGGGCACCCGGTAGCGTAGTTGGTTGAGGCACTATGCTACAAGCCGGAAGGTCGCGGGATCGAATCCCGATGAGGTGGATTTTTAAATTTACCTATTACTTCCAGCCGTAATATGACCCTGGAGTCGACTCAGCCTCTAACAGCAATGAGTACCAGGAATATTCCTGGGGGTAAAGAGCGGTCGGAGCGTAAGGCTGACAACTTCACCGCCATCCGTGAGCCGATTGTCTAGAAAATGTAGAAGCCTCAACATCTCACGACCCTATGGGACTCCACGGCCTGTTACACGGATATATTTATTTTTTCTTTACAATGCTTTTCAGACAGAACGAGATCATACTGAGGTGTTGCGTGCAAATCTGTCACCAGACCGATATCTAGGCATGCGAATAAACAAAAAACTCCCTGGCCTGTAGTCCGCAAAAGAACTATACCGACCGAGCGACCGCCACTTGTCGGAGAAGTTAGTGCCAAATTTGGGGACGTAGGGTGTCACGTGGCCAAGGCAACGGATCCCCACGACCGTTAATCACGGCTTTCTAGACCGCAGCCCCTATTTGCTTGAAATAGCTCCTCAATTATCCTCACGAGGCTGGAGGGACCCCTTTCCAGGCCTACTACTTCTCAGAAAATCTAGTAGCACCGGGAATTGAACCCGGACCTCTGGATCTGTAGCCAGGAACTCTGACCACCAGACCACAGAGGCGGTCAGTCATGCGGAATGATAATACTGTTAACAATTACTCCGTTATATTATTTCAGTATTAGCTGTACCAGTGCAGAATTTAATATCAGAAAACACAGCTAAAGATGCCTTTTTAATTTACGTTTTAATGTCGAATTTTCAGATCTCGATATCCGATTCTATTCTTCTTTTTCTTCATTTTATACAAATTATACGAGATGTTTACTGAAAGGTCACCAGTATCAGTATTCTTGGGCAGGTCACGGTAGCCGAGCAGTCTAAGGCATGCACTGTCTTCGCTCGCTCGGAAGCCGGTATCTTGGGTTCGAATTCCACTCAGGGCATGGATGTTTGTGTGCGTTTTTCTGTGTTTATGTACAGGTAGAAGCCTTTCGACGAGCTAATCACCCGCCCAAGGAGTCCTAACAGATGTCTAAGATCTAGTAAACCGAAGTGAAACGGAGAGTTTCATGGAGATAGGCCTAGGCCCAAATGAGGGCTGTAGCGCCAATGAAAAAAAATCAGTATTCTTAGGACCCATATATCGTGCTCGGAATTATATACAGTTTATCAGAATCACTAATTCATTTAAGATAATTCTGTTAGAAATAACCCGCTGATTGATATCTGAGGTCGTTGATTGGTTGCTGGACGTGGGCCAAGGACGAAACTAATTTAGGAGAAGGGGGGCGCTGAAGAGGGCGGAAGGGGAAGAAGAATCAAAATCGAAACGAAATAAAAGAGGAAGTTTCACACAGAGGCCAAATGGATAAATGAGAGAAAGAGAGGAACGCAAAAGTTTATAGGAAGAGGTAATTATGGAAGGGCTGAGGCGCCTAGAGGGAAGAGAGACCGGAAGAAGAAGCCAAGGGACGTACCGGGAATATACTATCATATGATTTGCTTTTCTGAGGCACTCGGAATCATAGCTTCGTAATTATCTGTAAGTTCTACATGAGGATGTCCCCACATTGTCTTAGGTAGACACCTAGCGCTTCCTCTCACTTCAGCCAATAAAGCCAACATCACGTGTGAGTACGGGCTGAAGGCACTAGACTTCTCTCGCGGTATCATTTAGTTAGTTGGTAGTCACGTTACACGAGAATTAAAAACCGAAAGAACGAATGAAAGACAAAAGAAATCAGTTTTATAAGCCCAGGAGGAAAGACGACAGTTAAACGAATAAGGACAAAGAGACAAAGAAAAAATAAATAAAGGAATGAAACATAGAAACAACAGGTTCTGAAGACAGGGACGAAAATAAAACACGAAAGAGCCAATTGGAAGACGGACATTAAGAAAGAGCGGTTAAAATAAAGAAGAAAAGAGGGAAGTACGAAGAAAATAAAACTGACGAAGAGGGAGGAGATGATATGTAATATAGTATGAAAGGAAGCCCCAGTTGGCGGATGCTATGGAAGCCTTTGCAGCGCAGCTTGCCTCCCATCAGCCTTATCTGCTGGACTGCGCCAGTTTTGCCTTGCTTTGGCTGGGCTAGAATTTCCGCCATGTTGACGCTACTGCTGCTGCTGCAGACCGTGTACACACACATGCTCGGACCTTCAAATCGCATCCCTGTCATTACCAGATATTAGAATCCATTTTCAATAAAGGCAACTGCAGCACTGTGCTAAAGCACACAGGTCTGTCTTTTCGCATGCTTATGTTCGGATAAACCTGAAACAAGTACATTTTTTTACGGTCCTTATAAAATTCGTCATTACAACTTATGTTCTGAATAAATAACCAAATTCGTCTATTTATCTATGGCTCTATTATCGTTTGTTGGGCCCTGACCTCTTCTTCCGCAAAAAAGGTTACAAAAAGGTAAAGCTATCCCTGTAACAGACCGTGGAGGCCCATAGGGTTGTGAGAAGTAGAAGCTCCCACATTTTCTCTAGAAAATCGCCTCACAGATGGCGGTAAGGTTGTCAGCCTTACGCGCCTGCTGCCCTTTACCCCTCATAGGAAGATTCCTGGTACTCATTTCTGTTACAGGCTGATTCGAACCCAGGGCCGTAGTGCAGTGATCGGCAACTAAATCTGTAGGATGGAGTAATTCTTGGGAAACTGATGGGCGGTCAGGTAGTCAATGAATTCGACTTATTTCTTGAATAACCCGAAGTTGCTTCATCATGTTCACATAAGCCCTATACCGAACTAAAAAGATCTAATCCTTGTGTAATTTATAATATATGTAATCTTCTATATCTGTGTGTTAAAGAGAGAGAAAAGAAGGAAAACCTGAAATGACAGTGTAAATAGTAGAGAGGAAATGTATGACAGGGAGGGATGAAATAAGAAGTATATGTAGATGTAATGGAAGAAAAATAGAGGAGATGTAGTATGAAAGGAATGGCGAAGGTAAGAATGAAGGAAATAGAAGGAAACAGCTGAACGTGAAAAAGGGATAACAGTAAAAGTGCATAGGAAGGAAAGGAAGAACGCGTTGCCTCTTCTGTATAGGTTGGCAGCAGCAAGAAATGGGACACGTTCAAATCTCAAAACGCCACACTTTTCCAGGGACTATCTAGTGCTGGCTATGTCAACAGCAACACGTGAGAGGATCCAAACTGAGATCTTACGTCGTTTTATCCCGTCTGTCCAGGCTACGTCCTTCCATATTCTTTCTCATGATCATTTCGCATCTCACCCGGTGCTTTGCGACTCCTGCAGTAGGAGCAACATCGGTGATTAACCTCGTTAGATTGGAACCCTTGTACTCAAGTCACAAGACTTAGTGCGTATTTTGCTTGGCTTTGTGTCTCTCAAAAACCAGACACCTTCATTATTCTCCTGATTGTATGAACCGAATGTAACAGTGGTGTCACGTACCAATTTCTGGCCCGTGAGTGTTTGAGTTATGCTGGAAGCCCATAAATATATGCACCCTCTTCTACTTAGCCCTTGCAGCGTGTGCACGCAGAGGCTCTACGGCGAAACGCCCCAAGCCCCATGAGTCAGTCCTGCTTGTGAGGAAGAACAGAGCAACCAAGGATAAGACAACAGAGAAGAAGAGAAAGCAAACGAGGAGTCACATGACCGACTGTAATCACTTATGGTTATTATTATTTTTATTGCTAGTGGGGTGGGACTAAGTCCCTTGCACTGAGGCCACTTCTGGCCTATTGTACCAGCCCCAGAAGATAGGTGAGGGTGGTTATAGAGCAATTGGTGGAGTGAAGATTGGCAGGGGAAACCGAAATATTTGGAGAAAACCACCACAAATCCCACTTGACCAGACCCGGGATCGAACCCGGGCCGCCGCGGTGGGAAGCCAGCGACTAACCGCTTGAGCTATGGCGTGGCCTTCACTTATGGCTAAGAAGAATTAGTGTCTAATAACTCCATCTCCTGCTACAACCCACAGTGCCGTCATTTCACGAGAGGAATATCTAAGTGTAGCTTATAATTTTGAGATTTAAGGGCGGTAACTGGATCTAGTTGGCCCAGGATAGGTCTCAATGGCGAAAATTTCTTGGCTAGATGAATGACAGGCCGATAAGAGTGTCCGCGCAGTGAAAGGCATGAACCGTCTTCGCCTGCTCGAACACTGGGGTTGTGGGTTCGAATCCCATTCGGCGAATGGATGTCTGTGTGCGTTTATTCTGTGATTCTGTTCTTCTGTGTGTAGGTAGGGTCCTTGCAACGGGCTGATCCCCATTTGAGGGTTCCTACCGACTGTGTATACGATTAAGGAACTGAAAAAGCGGCCGAGATCCAAAAGGCTGGAGAACTAGGGGGGGAATGGCTTTGGCTTCTCAAGAAAAACTCTGCTTCCTGTAGTTAATGTAATATTTTCGGTAAATACATACTAATGTTGTTTGGATAATTTAAATTACTTTCATGGATCTGTTTGTACAGTATGATATACATATATTTTGTGTGATGCCAATTTGAAATGTATGAACTTTTCCCCCCAAAGGATGCTCATCGTAAAATTGGTATATAAAGCAGATCAGTAGAAAATTCCGTTGAAATTTAACCCGGAGTAATTCCTTTCGTGTTTACGCCCTTCACTCCCTACCTTTCCTTTACCCTTTTGATACTTTTATTAAATTTTCTACTTTCCCATTCCAAGCAGTGAATTAAGATAAATGTTTGTACTTCAGACAACACAGCTTCAAACACAATGAGTTGCCACCTCTGTAAATACGTGAAAACTACTATGGCATGATTTCGACATAACATATGTAGTCTCTTACAGATAACTCGCCAAACTGTTGACTGCGAGATGCCAAGCGCTAACCTTGTACGTGTAGTGAACTTGCGGAGGCTGCGCCCGTGAGCTTGTCTAACACGAAACACAGTTTCTTCGCTTGGTCCTGCACGTCCCGACCGAGGAGCTGTGCACAGACAGCCTTCATCCCGGAATTTCTCATACCATTTCTCGAGACTGTTCAAAACTGGTGCTGCCTTCTGGAATTCTGCTCATATGGTCGCTGCGCAGTCACAACGGACGAGGTTCTTGCGTATTCCAAAACACAAAATGACTGCTCACGTTTACTGAACGCCATATTTGCTAGTAGTATCTTCTAGCGGCAAACGCGGCAACTACACGCGCGGACTTTAAAAAGGAAACTTGGAGAGATTAATTCTCTATCGGCGTAAGAATTACCATGATCCGATGCATAGTTTATTTGTTGTGAATTTTTAAAATGTTTCACGAACTTATGAATAACCATGTATATGCACGATAATAAATCATCCTTAGTATATACAAAGTCCCTTGTCAGACATTAGGCCTTGCAGTCTGTTATGGATTCATCTGCTCAGTGGCATAAAATATAGAAGCTTTTGATGTGGAGTGCGTGTAATGAAAAATGAAAGAAAAATATTGATAATGTCTTGCACTTAGCAATTTGTGGAACGTTTCACCAACATAATTCACCATCCTTTGCACATTTATTGATCTTCTAAGAAGAGTTTCTTTTCTGGAAGTGTAGACCTACACAAAGGCTGATAAGCTGTGAAAAAATGGGAAAAAAATATTTTGACAGTATGTTGACTATTTTATTATTATTATTACTATTATTATTATTATTAGAGGGGGTGGGTTTCCCCATGCACTTAGACCAGTTATTGGTCCATTGTGCGTCCCCCTTTAATTTCTACTGTCGCCATACCCTACCGGTACTGGTGCGTGCTATCAGCCCTGTTCAGCCAACGAGGTCGGCCGTCGGTACCTGATATTTCCCCCATCTACTAGAGGCATGTTGACTACTAACTTGAGCACATATTTCCGCTCTTACTTTGAATTGGTCGCATTTAACTTGCAACCCCCTTTCAGAAAATCATTTGTTATTTAGTCCCTTTTTTCGCACACTCGCAATCCGCTGGCTTATTCATAACATTTCCTTGGATAGTTCCCAAATGCCGGTGACCGGTGTCTGTGCGCGCATCAGGATGGGAGCAAAATGTCTGAACCAGCAACTTGCTTATTAGACCCTGGTGCCTTGCTAATAATGCAAGTGGAAAATTGCAGTTCAGCATAGTGACTCTAACGTCAAAGTTTGTATAGTTGCAGCGATATACCCAAGAAGAATGGCGCGCTACTTCGTACGAAGGTAAATAAAAAGAAAGAAAAACACAAGGGAATTTACAAAAGGAAGTAAAGAAGAAAGACTGAAAGAGAAAAATAAAAGAAGAAATGAAGGAGATTAGGAGAGGCGTAAATAGAGAAATTGAGAAAGTGAGTATTGAAATGTAGAACGAAAAGATTGAAATAAATAAATCAAATCTGAAAATAACAGATTAAAATCGAACACATCAAAGATGAAGGAATGGAATGAACAAGTGAAGAAAGAAGAAAGAATAGGGCAAGAGAGAAAGAAATGGGAAAGTAAAAGAAGGAAAGGCAACGAAGAAATAGACAGACTCTAAAGAGTTCTGACGATGGTGGATGACACACAGAATTACTGGGGTTTTGGACTTTCTCCATCGTCCGGAATTTTAGGTAGTAGAGAATAGGACGTGTCGGAAACTGGATATGTTTCCGTCTTCAGGTGAGAAAGGAAGACACTGGAAGACTGAAACAGATCCAGTTTCTGAAACGCGGTGTCCTCTGTTACCTAAAATTCCGAAAGATGGAAAAAGTCCAAAACCCCAATAATCCTGTGTGGAAGAAATAGATGCATAACTAAACGAAGAAAGGAAACATAAATACAGATACTGGAAAAGATAGACAAAGAGATTTTGGAATATCTAGATGGAATTCGTTCTCGCGGAAGGAATTAAAGAAACAGGTAAAGAAGGGAAGAGGAAATAACAAATACACAAATAAGAGATAGATCTTAATACACCATAGTTAAAGTAATATGTATCGCATGATAACACAAGGCATATCACAATTTGAACAAGAGTATGCACATGTAAGGATAACATTGTGTCCACCTGGACTCAGCTGATTCTCATAGTGTTGACTATGAAGGGGTCTGTCTTCTCGGATGTAACGCCGTGTAAATTGGTGGGAGATATCCGACGTTTCGCCTGCATCTTTACTGTCGAAGCGTAATCAAGCAAGAAACCAGCATGAAACAAGCAGCAAATAGACCTTATTGTTCAACCCAGAAGTTGGATGTGATGTGTTCCTCCGAAACTTCTGTTTACATTCATCGAACTACATGTTCGAATTTTATTCGTACGTGTATAAGTATTACTTGTTCTCACTGGGATTGTAAAGACATTTTTAAAAAATGCGAAGAATGCTATGTTAAAATTTCAGCGCCCTGGATGGATTCCTAAATTTACGTCTCCCACATAAAATTATTGTAAACATTTTACAGTTCCTCTGATATTCCAATTCCTTGTCAATTCATTGATCAGAAGGTTAACGTCTTATGTTAAATAATTAACTTACACTACTCTACATTATAGCTATACTGTTAGGTCTATGAACATTCAAGGAGCAAAACATTAGAGACTGTCCAATCTGTAGAACATGTATATTTATTTTATTGTTACAGGGTCGTTCTTAAAATTGTGGGGCCCCTTGATCACCAAAAGATGGAGGCCCATATCAGCAAAACAAAATTACGTCATGATAGCGCTTTTATTTTTGTTATTTTATAAACATTAAAATAGGCTAAATTGTCGTTATTTAGAGCAACAAATGTCTCAGTAAAATCTGTAGAATCTATTCCTGATTTATAGACGACCGGAGTCGACCACTCCGGACGCTCCCCTTAAATCCGGCCCCTTATTGTTAGCTATATACCCACGAAATATCTGTTCTACACATAGTAGCCTCTATGTTTTCACTGTATTCTATAACTCATAATGCAGGTGTCCGAGAAAGTTGTGAAAAAATAAGAATTGTACAAGAACAAATATTTACTATACAAAACAAACGATCTCTTATTGAGGTGGCTTAAATTTCGAAGTTTTCTTTACGTGGGTATCAGTTGCCGCGCTGCGCTATCCCCTTGAATCACCAGTAACGGCGACGATTTAACAGAAGGCGGAGTGTGTTTTGGGGCTCTCGGAGTAGAAATCCGCTACACGGGTTCAGCTTAAGTTTCGGTTAGTGCGTGGGAGTTTAGAACCAGGCTGCATCCCCGTTAAGAAATGCGATAGGTGTCTAAAAGAAACTGGAAGTTTTATAAGTCAGAAATCGCCAGAACATCCAAGGACATCCAATGAAAACGAGGAGAGCATTAGACAAGCCTTTCTACTCGTGCCTAGCACACGAAGATCGATTCGAATAGAAAGTAGACAATTGCATCTTCCCCACTCCACAGTTTATGACGTTGTACACGAAACGTCCTTTACCCGTGTACCAATTGCAATTGTGGCAGCACATCAACCGAGTCGACCGTGATTGTAGAAAGGACTTCGTGAGGAAATACTGCAGGAAATTGATAGTGATGAGGTTTCCCTGGATCCTGTTTGTTTTTCAGATGAGGCAATATTCCATTTGAATAGTGCCGTGAACAGACATACCTGCAGAATTTGAGGTAGTCGCCAACCCGACGAAATCTTCGAATATCAGAGAGAGACGCCAAAGGTTATCATATGGATAGCATGATGAAAGATCGCGTCATTGGACCTTTTTCTTTTTCAGCAAGTAACCGTGAAAAGCCGTTCATACCTCGACATACACGTATTATAAAACCGTGCAATACCACAATTACTCTATGATCTACGGTTTCAGCAGGATGAAGGGCCCTTAAGTTTGGAAATATTCTTCTTTAGTTTCTGAACGAAAATTTTTTGATTAAGTGGATTGGAAGAAGTAGTTTCGTAGAATGCCCCCCAAAGTCATCAGACTTAACACCATTTGATTTTATCCTCTGGGTTTAGGCCTGTGTGAAGAAAATGGTCCATCAGGAGTAGTTGAAAATTTTTAAACTCTGCGACGTCGTATTGCGATTGTAAGAGCGACAAAGCTGTGCTTGTAAACGTGTGGCGCGAGACGGAATGTTGTGTCAGCGTGTTTCGAGAAACTAACGGTGCTTACAGTAAAACTTGCCACCGGAATATACTGAGAGAAGAGCACGATCTATCTATCTATCTATCTATCTATCTATGTTTCTATCTATCTATGTATCTATCTATGTTTCTATCTCTCTATCTATCTATGTTTCTATCTCTCTACCTATCTATCTATCTATCTATCTATCTATCTATGTTTCTATCTATCTATCTATCTATGTTTCTATCTCTCCATCTATCTGTGTTTCTATCTCTCTACCTATCTATCTATCTATCTATCTATCTATCTATCTATCTATCTATCTATCTATCTATCTATCTATCTATCTATCCTTTTTGGACCTTTGCTGATTCTCAGTTTACTGATCTTCCTATGCAGTCGGTAGGACTCCTCTGACGGGGTATCAGGCTTTTGCAAGGCCGCTACTTGTACACAGGATAGCGTAAACACAGATTCAAAGCATGCAAACATCCATGCATTGAATGGGATTCGAACCCACGATCCCAGTGTTTGAGCGGACGAAGACAGTTCATGCCTTAGATTGCGCGGTCACTGTGATCGGCAAATCACGCTTTAGATTAAACAAAACAGCATCGAAATTGTTCAAATGCATAGTTGAAAGGGATGCACCATCACTTGATTTAAACTGTTCTCCAGTTAATCAAAAACTGAAATAATTTTGCATTTGTCATTTCATGTCGGAAATTATTGGAGGGTTGTTTTGTCGTCACAGATTGCGTATGAAGCGACAACATGGAAGGGAGGGGTTCATCCACGAATTATTGGGATGGCTAATAATTTTGTAGGCTATTATTATGAATGAGAGAAAATGATGATACCCGCAGGAAGGGGCTGTTGTCATACCAATTACCTATCAATTGAGGCATACCTCGTGATGTGCAAAAAGAATTAACATTTTCATATATCTGACATTAGGCGTTTTGAATTTGAAACGATGTAATTATGAACGCGATGTATAGCCTCTGGGAAGTATTGACAGATTACACTGGATTTCACAGAAGTTCGTAAAAATATAAACTGCTGTGTGTTGTTTGTGAAACAAAATGTAAAGGAGGAGAAAATAACAAACCTGAAGATTTTATGTAAATATAAAATATTGTATTATTGAACACGTCTATATAAATAAGAGTGGACATTGCTAATATATACGAATATTTAAAATGTTTCAGTAACAAGGAGTCAACCTGCCGGCTTCAAGAGAGAAATTACCCCATGTACTTTACAATATACATCAGATCAAATTACACGTCGAAATACTAAGATCACCCTTAATTATGGTCTCCAGGATATTGAGAACTTCTTAACAAGACAGTAGAGCCAACCTTCAATTTGTCTTCATAAAACTGGATTTTATTTAAAAAATATTCATTATCATTTCTCTTTGTATCAGTATTGATATATTTTGTCATTCAAAGCATGACTGAATATTTATTTAATAGTACTTTTGAATTCTTTAATTTCGCCGGCTTCCGGAAAATATTTTGATCTTTGAAAATTACTCATCACTATTTCATATCAGTTGTTTTGTGGGTTAAAAATAAACATAGTCACGGTCATGACATTCATCATGTTGTCTGTGTGCACTAGTGTCTGTCTCACATTACTATGGAAGAAACATTGAAAGAATATTTGAGACCACTCCAAGGGATATGAGAGAGGTAATTACGGCAGAAGATATTGACACCTTTCGGCCTTATTTTAGAATAATAATACTTATAAGCCAGTCTGTAATATATATTGTGATGGAATAATCAATTGCTAGGCAAAGGCTGGGTAAACACTGCCTAAGAGCCGGAATATCAGAAGAAGCGGAAGTTAATTTGTCAGTCAACGGCACGCAAAGACCTGTTTTCACGGAATGAATGTTAACAAACATATTCCCATGACAACAGACAGAATAACAGAGAACAATTAACTGTTCGACATGGTGACTTATATTTGGGCAGCGTGGCTGTTATTAAAGGGAGTTCATTCGTGAATTAAATAGTAGTAAAGACTTGTCAGACGTACGTTGTTTAGGAGTTCAATGTGTGAGCTGGTACAATCGACTGTAATTGTAAAGAAGTGCCAGTAAACCAAATCATGAAGTCCACAATCCATTATTATTAGTCACGCAAACCCCACATACGTGACAATATCATGAATATTAGAGACACTTTAACACAATTACAACATAAATTCCGTGGTATGTGGTATACAGTGAGAAAAGGTTTCATGTAAGAATACCAGAAGATTTCAGCCCTTAAAGTTTTTATATTAGTACTTGTACTGAATTGCAGGTCTGAGAATTGAGCCATGGCTACAATAAACAAAAACAATAATAGGAACTGCAAAAATGAAATCTTTTAGATTCCTTACTAAACATAACCTCAATGACTAATTAAACAATGCATATTCGACGAACAAAAAATTAACTGGTGCCGATCACAGTGGCCGCGTGGTCTTGGCCATAAACAGTCTTCTCCCGCTCTATCATTGAGATCTTGGGTTCGAATTCCATTCAAGGAACGGATATCTGTGTGCGTTTATTCTGTGTTTGTGTTGTCCTGGGTATAGATAGAGGCATTGCAACGGGCCGATTCCCAGTCCAAGGAGTTTTGCCAACTCTATATAGGATTAAGAAACTGAAAGGCGGCAAAGGCTCAATAAAGGGCTGTTGAGCTCTCAGTGATAGTTGGAGGTGATTGGTTAGTTTCACGACCCGTCCGCTTTATCCCCGGTAAAAGAGCTCCCCGTTCCATTTGGATAGGAGGCTGGGTGGGTCACAGAATCGATCTGGACGACGTGGAGAAAAGAAATTCTTGTTCCTACCGGGCCTCGAACTCCGACACCTCTCTCGCCCAGCCCTTAGCCAGTTGCTATACTGACTACGCTATCTCGGCTCTTGAGTAATAAACATAAACAGTGGAAAAACTACTTTGATGCCTGTTTCATTTAGTTTCCTCGTTTTTTCCTTCTATTTCTACCAAATTTTCCATCACCCATTATCTCGACATAACATCAGCAATTAAACCACTAATTATAAGCAAAAAATGATAAAAGAATTTAATAGCGAAATTTTCTTATAAAAGGCTAATTAAGAAATCACATGTATGGAGGGACAAATAATAATGTAACAATTTTGGAGAAAGAGGTGTTGCTTTTTCCAATTCCAGCTTGCTCAAAACGAAATACAATGAGAGACATTTGAGTGGCAGCTGTAAATCTCCGATTCCTTAAGAGAGTAACCCTTGAAGATCAAAATAAGTAGACAATTCAGGGAATCATTAAGCTACTAATCATCTAGCTAGGATTTGGACGAGGGTACTAACAACTCCTCTCCTTAAAAGTACAGCATGTTAACGAAATGTTATACAGAACCTCCTGACTTGAAGGGTTGTTTTCAGGAGAGTGATGAACTTTCAAATTCTGTAAAAGGCTGGGAATTTCTGGAGTAACTGAGTGAGTGTTAGATTCTCAAGAAGGAGTGTTCTCCAAAGAAATAATTAGGTAGTTAATTAAGTAAAATTTCTGTGTGTTCCTTAGTTGGTTATATATTTAGCTACCCAGTTGCCTAATTGTTTGAATTGAGAATTACTTTATTGGTTGGTAAATTAATAGGTAATTATTTATGTAGTATAAGTATGAGGGGCGGACCATAAAAGTGGCGCTAGCACTGCGATCATCAATGGTCTATTGTGCTTTATTTATGTAGAAATGGGCAGCAATTCGGCTGACCGAAAAATACTCGGGTAACTAGACAACAGCCAAGACAGTCTTTTGTTTCATGGTGCTTTTTTTTTAGTTATAATAACGCTAAGTCTTGTAGGTGGTTACCAATGTTTTGACGAACTTAACTGCTTCTATCTTTAAGAGCACAAAACGAAGGCTGTATGTCCCACAGAAAGTACGACTTACAATATCATTAATACGTCACAGATGAAAACCAAATTAAGTATTAGAAGTGAATAAAAATTCAGGTTTAAATGGATACTCTACTAAATGATTCTGACGTCAAGTTTCACGAAAATCTCTTCAGTGAGAGAGATCCTGTGACACAGAATGAAGATATGAACAGAGATCGAATGCAAGAAAATGGGCCAGCAAATTGATGTCTCTTAGTTTTGGCTAAAAACGGCCGCGCCATAGCTCAAGCGGTTAGTCGCTGGCTTCCCACCACGGTGGCCCGGGTTCGATCCCGGGTTCTCCAAGTGGGATTTGTGGTGGACAAAGTAGCGCTGGGGCAGGTTTTCTTCGAGTACTTCGATTTCCCTTGCCAATCTTTTTTCCACCAATTGCTCCACAATTACCCTCACCTATCATCTGGGGCTGGTACAATAGGCCAGAAGTGGCCGCAGTACAAGGGGCTTAGTCCCACCCCACTAGCAATAAAAAAATAGTTTTGGTTGATGCATTTTAAATCCACCGTTGCCTGATATAGGCTACAGTCAATATGCTCTTCAATGGACACTGTCGGTTTATCGCTGTCATCGTAACAGTTGCAGACGCGTTTCTTCTGTTGGCGAAGTGTACAAAAAAAAGTAAAGGAAGCCCTGTAAAAGGCCGTGAAGGCCCATAAGGTTGTGAGATGTTGAGGTTCCCACATTTTCTAGACAATCTGCTCATAGATGGCAGTAAGGTTGTTAGCCCTACGCGCCGGCTGCCCTTTACCTCCAAGAATATTCCTGGTACTCATTTTTGTTAGAGGCTGAGTCGACCCCAGGTCCATAATGCGGCTTGAAAGGTTAGGTCAATTGAAAAAGAAATCCAATAACCTCATCGGGCCTTGAACATGCGACCTTCCGGCTTGTAGCATAGTGCCTCAACTAACTATGCTAGCTGAAGAAAGTCGGTAACAACTTTCCTTTCCTTTCCTTTCTCATGACATTCACTCGTTTGTGGCGGAAAACAAATTAAATCGATAAGTTAGAATTTTAAAGGAAATTTCCTTTCTTCTTATATTCAACTAAAAGTGCAGGTAGAATGTGTGAATTAATGGGGGAATAGAAGTTTGTTTCTATAAAGGTACAGATTACACCAGTAAACTAATGCTCGGCCGCTAAAGAGATGGTACGCGTCTCATAGCACCTAAATGTTCGACTGGATCTGATCCTGGGACCGCTGAATGCAGTCAATACACTGACTGCCTATGTCTCTAAGACAAATTGTTAATTTTATATTTTCATTTATATGCCTATTTCTCCCATGACCTCTCTTCCTTTCGTGTTTGCCGACTGAAGTGTCGTATGCATTCTTTGTCCCCCCATGCGTGCTGCGTGTCTGGCCCAACTTATTCTTGTTTTAATCACAACAGTAGGCCTAATATTCAGTAGAATTCACCGTATATAGCTCCACATTGAGAACTTCTCGACAGCTTCCTCTTACTTACTCTCTCTCTCTCCCTTTTGTAGATCAAAATATTCTGCTTAGTAACCTGTGTATAAACTAGTTTATGTTCCCTTAGGCTGAGAGTTACACCCACATAAATCAGCAAGTATTTTTAGAGTTTTGTGTTTTTAATCTTTACGGATATAGCTATCAGAACTGATTGGTGGCAAACACTCCCCGAATTTCATGTAATCTTAACCCCCTCGCAAATATAACAAGTTTTGTTTATGTCATTCTCAGGGTTCAGTATACAGTACTACTATACCTGGAAGAAGATTTCGATTTCATCAAGACTAACACTCAGCGACCTCACCCATACAATATCAGAAAGACGCTACTCCCGTGACATACTGTGTCGTCAATCCGTATAATATATTGTCACATGAAATTTTGCATCGAAAATCATCAGGCTTTATCATTTATCTTATGACATCATTGCATGTTGCCTACAGTATATTTTTGTTTTATCTTTTGGACGTGGCAAATCCTTCCACCAATCCCTTTGTAATATTTTGCTGGCAATTCTCAATTTCACGGAGAATTGAGGTTCATTGTCTTAGAACCATTGTACTAGTGATATTTGCCAACGTCAAAGGGTGGAAATTTAGCCCTTGTCTTTCTTGTCAGCCACACTGGATGTAGATACAGACAGTGTAGAAACAAACTAGACACAAGCCACACCAAAGAATATTTCCAAACAGTAAAGCATATTGTGCCGGTCACGGTAGCCGAGCGGTCTAAGGCATGCACTGTCTTCGCTCGCTCGGAAGCCGGGATCGTGGGTTCGAATCCCACTCAGGGCATGGATGTTTGTGTGCGTTTTTCTGTTTGTCTACAGGTAGAGGCCTTGCGACGAGCTGATCACTCGCCCAAGGAGTCCTACCGAATGTGTAAGATCCAGTAAACCGAAGTGAAACGGAAAGTTTCATGGAGGTAGGCCTAGGCCCAAAATTGGGGCTGTAGCGCCACAGAAAAAAAAAAGCTTATTGTACCGTCATTTAAGAGATTCCTATGCTCAAATAATATATTTTTCGTTTCTCGAGGTTCTGTGTTACGTTCTCGGTTTAAGTAACGTCTACGACGACTAAGAGACTTCATGGCTATTTTCGTTTCCTTTAAATTCATCTTTCACATCCGTCCTATCATTTGATACTCTGTAACTGATACTGCTGCAAAGCGCGGCTAAATGGACCTAGAATCAACAAAGAAACACAAGGATGTAAGGATTTCCTTCATAATTGGATATTTATTCACTCAGTATGTAAATTATCTCCTTTTATGGAACCAGCATGTTAAAATTATTTTTTGAAAATACACTAGCAAACAAGACCCCAGAAAAGTAACATAAGAACGAAAATTATGTTTCCCCATTCTTGAAGCTCGCTTCACTGCCATATTTGTTTTTCTGTCGTAGGAATTTATGATTAAAAGTAAAAGGTAAAATTGTCACTTGACATGACTAATTAAGTATGACATGAACACTTATGGGTGAGTGGTTCTATAGATCCACGTGTTGTTGATTTTGGCACTAGTTGGAGGTGAGTGTTCAGCTTCACGTCCCGGTCGCTTTACCCAGGGGGAAATATCCCCCGGTACCCATTGGATAGGAGGTTGGGTGAGCCCCAAAACCGGTCTGCACTGCATGGAGAGGAGAGATATCTTGCCCCTCTCGGAACTTGAACTCCGACCCTTCGGCCGTCCAGCCCGTGGCCAATCGCTGTACCGACTGCGCTATCTATGAGTTAGGGTGGGATATTCATAAATAATTGCATTTAAATCTGTCGTCACTAAAAATTGCAGCAAGGTTACATATGTACGGGTACACAGGCCTATTCACAGAATGTTAACTGACACATTGTGACGTATTTGCTGAAAGCAAGAACTGTGGAGGCAGAGAAGGAGCCGTTACTAGGCAATGGCCTCTACACCAGCAGAAGAGGAACGTGTCTTGTAAGCTATGACGTCATGCAACATATAATTGCTGTTGCGCCGAGCTCGTTGCTACGCAACTGTGCAGGAAACACATCTCTTCAGGAGTTAATTAACACGCAACAATAGAGTAAGTGGCGTTTTCTGTGGATTAACCCCGAGGCTATATAACGAGAATCTCACGCAGCCACTCGTAGAATTAGAACTGAGTCCAGTTCCGGAGTTGGTAGTTGCAGCAGAGAATTGAGAGAGTCAGAATTTGAAGGTGATTGAGAATAATGTCAAGAAAGGAATTAGGCTGTGAAAAGAAGACTTCATGTGTGATTTGAAGTTACAGTGAGACTGTTATGAATCCGTTGTTAGGAAATTACTAGTGAAAAGCGTAACAGACTGAGGACACTAGTGTGTATAACGTTGACCTTTAAATTGTAGATCAGCGAAAGCTCAGTAATTGCTTGTAGTTCCAAGCGGAGTGTATAAGGTGTCAATACATTCCAATCATCCAATCAAAAACTCGTCTATTAGTCACGCATCCTTACATGTGAGATTCCTGAAGCCATTCTCAGTTGGAATGTCATATCATCATGGGTCCAATTTTAAACGGTGTCTTCCTTACACTGTGGTCTTCACCTTCCACACAAATTTAGTGATGCTATGTTGCCGCGAATTACACCTCTCCAAATATGCGACCAGCTGAACCAGCCAGCACGACATCACAAAGTTGCGTCCATTGGTGCTTTACGTCTGTGTTGACATTTGGCTAGACTCACAAAAGGGACATTTAGGAAGTTTTCATATTGTAATATGATGTCTGAAAGCTAGAATAGTCCATTGTTAACACTCGTTTCCGGGACAACAAGCTTGAATAGTCCATTGCTGAGCAACGGTTCGGTTAGCTCATTCCCTTGGTAACGGTTAAACACAGAGAAACAGAATAACATACGCCTGGAAGTTAGTTCAGTTCATGAGATTCTTCATTCGGTATTCGAGAGAGAGTTCAACGATTCATTCTTAAGAGAGTTGAGTGTTCAGCTGTGGAGTGCTAACCAGCGGACAACGGAAGCTGAAGAAATGACCGATTCGTAAATCGAAGCAAGTCGGTCACAGTGGAAGAGAAGACGCTCGTAGTCCGGTAAGGAATGGAGCGAGTCTGAGACAGTCACTGAGTGTGAGTTGTAATAATTTATTGTAACTAAGTGTAACTGTAAAGAAGTCCAATGAATCCTATCATCCAACCCAGAACCCGTCATCATTTGTCACGCAAGCACCTCATACGGGACTATATTATGATTTTCTGGGTTATGACATCATGCAGGCTTGCAGGAGGATAAACGTTCCCAGCGGTAGCTTATTATCTCCATCTTCAGAACAGAAAGCGCTTTTGACCTTGTGATAAAGGCAGCAAGTTCCTTCACTTGCGTTCACCTATTAGGCTACGTGTTGTAGGACCGAGCAGACGAAAAACTGAATAACCAGATCTGTGAAATCCTCTATCTTATAGCATACGAACTTCATCTTGTCTCAAATTACATAGATAAAGTGATGGCTTAAGTCAATCAGTAACACATATTCAGCATCAGTAATTAATGTGGATAAGAAAATTATTTTGTGTTATCTTATGTTTTTTATGTATATAGAATTTAAATTAATAGAAAAAGATGGGTAGATATCCTTTCTATTCGCAAACATTGAATATAAGTTTCATGAGTTTAATTTCTGTGTTCTCTTCGAATACGGCCATCTCTCGTTAGGATTTTAATTCTGTATATCTTTATTACACCTTACTGTGCCTTGAAGAAGGGCTTTCACGATTAAACCCATACATTTAAGCTCTCTTCCTTTACTCATCTTGAATTATTTATCTTCACATTACGTGTAGAATGATGAAGCAAAAAAATGGAAGACATTTTGTAAACCAACTGTACATTGTAATGCATTCTGTGATATTAATTCTTGGCTGCAAAAATGGAAGAGACGATGTGGAGGTTGAAGATACTTCCGTAATACATGAGGGTAGTTTTAATAATAAAGAATATGAATTAAAAAAAGTTGTCATAAGAGTAAGCTTTGTCGCGCGGCACACAAACATGACGTTGCCGGAATCTTGTACGCATCGCGCGCAATTGTGTTCAGTGACACTGCTGGCCGCGAATCGCGATACCCTTCCCCCCTAACCCCTTCAGCTCCTGGGGACTCTGCAGATTACTGTAAAGCCTGCACAGAATCACCGCTACACACTGTACGTCCCTGAACATAAAGTATTCAACACTTTTCTCCTATATTATTCTCATACACGTTATTCACATCATGAAACATTAGAATGTTGGGGCTGTTACTTCTCCATATGATCTTGATTTGTACAAAATTACTTCTTCTTAATTAATTTTTCTTTTCGTTATGGGTTCTTTTATCTATCGTCCATCTTCTGGCTGTTCTTTCCAACATATCTCTTTTCCTTTTCCCTTCTATTTTCTATAATTTAATCTACAGTACAGAGCGGCTTTTATTCGGAATGTGTCCGGCAACGTTATCAGATAGGGCGCTGGCTATCCTGAGTGACTTCTGCGGCTCTGTTTCCTCACTCACACGAAAAGAATACAGGGAAATAGGCTGCGAAATCTTCCTTACTAATCCTTACTGAGTCACAAATAATCACCCTGTCACTTGTTATGGTTGCAAGATATTAATAGTTGATATAGTTTTGTGAATTTGCTTCCGAGTGAAATCGATCTGAGGCTTCAGGGCTTCAGTTGCTGATTACTCAGCTGCTCAAGAAACTCTCTGCTTTCTTGGGGCTTCCAGATTCCACTGGAGATTTAATTTCTTTGAAAACTTGTTATTTAATTCACATTTATTGACTGTTATATGTCATACTTTTTTATTTTTTCTTCTTTTAAAAAATGTACTCCAATATAACTTATTATATGGGGTCCGAAAATGAAAATTCACTCTTGTTAAAGACAAATATTATAGTTAATTTTCATTTCATGCATCCTGTTGTGATACAATATACAACCTCTTTATTACAACCGTCACAATACAACAAATATCAAGATCAGTGCCTAGTTTCGGCTCTGCTACATGTTTCGGCTATTAATAGCCATCATCAGGAAAATACACGGTTAACATATATACACCACTGAACTGCAGTACTAGTAAAATTGGATACAATACTATTAATTATATAAAACACTTGACGTAAAAATACAATAAATTAGATTATATAAAACAGAAGTTATAGTATAAAACAAGAATAAAATTCTTAGATTGATGTTTTATATCATCGTATAAGTCGTTGCTTTTGTAATTTCGTTGCGTTCCCAAGGACAATTTGGAATATTCAATATTTTTGTATATAAAATTTTATAGGAGTCTCGTGATGTAGATGTAGTAAATTAATGTTAATTATTTAGTCTGTGCCTCATCTTACAAAGTATTGTCCGTTCTTTAGGGAATGTTGTGTTGTGACGGTTGTAATAGAGATGTTGTATCATAATTAATTTCATACAAAATTAGAATTAAAGTTCTTGAGCATGTGTATTTTTTTCTTTCACTTCTTAATCATTTCTTACCCATAAAGTGACAATTCAGATTAAATATTCTTGAATAATATCAAACCGCTTATACCTATACAACGACTGTGCTTATGTTAATCATTTATTAACGCTTCCATCCTCAGTATAATCTGCCGTTCCACTCACACATTAACACAACCCGTCCTACTTTCTGACGATCCATCCACACATAAATTTACTGCTATATTCGTGTTCTATACATTCTTCTTTTCTTCTGTCTGTCCACCTATCACTTTATCTATCCATACGTCATTCCATCCACCCTCCCCGCCCTCTATCTATTTATAGAATCATCCATCAATATAGGTATCTATTAATCGAGCCATTCTTTAATCCAGACACATGGGTCCGAACATTCCAGGTATCTGTAGAAACCAAACTTTAATAAGAGGGTCTCATATGGAATTTCATCAGCTTCACCAAAATGACAGGCCATTAGGTATGTGAGGCACAGCGAGACAGAGGAAGACAATGCCAATGGATCCGTTAGCATCCTGAAACGCGTTTGTGATTCAGTTAACGGGCCTAAACCTCGTCCGTAAAAAGGAAAATCAACGTGCTGTATTTATTGTGATCACGACTGCACTCACGAAGGCTGGAAGAAGGGAAATGGTGCGTAGCGAAGTATCATACTGAATTTTTACTTCATAAAGAAATATGACGTCATTAAGGGGAGTAGCTGCACAGGAGCAGAAGAAAAGACGGGTCTCTATTATGACTTGGAGACCCGAGCAGACGAGATGAAGGCAAAAAAGAAACAGAGTGTTCCTTTGGCTCCTCAACTTAATTCCTTGAAAAGACAATTACATTTCTTGGTGCTAATTTGGGTTTACATCACCACAATTTGTTTTCGCAGAAAATTTAATTCCATTACTTTTTATTGTGTCCTTAATTTGGAATTCATAATTTGTACTCTTCATCATGTATGATTAGAATGATATTACTGATGACGGGATGGATGGAGCATGTAACATGCATTGCAGAGATGACATGGTAGCTTTATAATAACTTAAGCCGAAGATTAAAAAGCATTAGTACCAAACCCTACCATTCTACAATGTCTTAATGTAGTTTCACCCACCTCTAAACATGAGATCAATATTGGCGTCATTCTCTCGTTTCGTGACAGGTCTCCAAATTATCGCCACCCCGAAATTTATTTTCAGAATTTTGCACATGTTTCTTTTGTGTCTATCTTTTTCAGATGCTCGCACTTCCGTAAGCTCTAGATTTCAGCATATTCTCATTACATCATGTACGTAATCTGTTCGAATCTAAGGTAGTTGTCATGAATACCGCGATGTAGTGGTTAGTGCCCCTCCTTATTTCTTCATAGAACCTGCTTTCGAATCTAGTCTCAGGTAACAGCTGTTCTTATTGAAATCTTTCGTGACTTTCCTGAATCAGTTCACTTCAACGCTCTTCAAATGTCTTCGGTTAATGACGATAATTTCTTCCCAATTGCTCCGAATTAGTAACGTGTAAGGACCTTCTCATTACTTAACCACATTATATAACCTATGAAGTTAACAAAGCGCTGGTAAATCAGCTAATAAACCAACCAACGAACCTGATTTAATACAAGCACCCTTACATGGTTGTCTCAGTAGTAAATTCCTATTTACATGTTTCCTTCCTAGACGCCTGATATCCTAGGGCAGTGTTTCCCAACCTGTGGTCCGCGGACCCCTGGGGGTCCGCGGGATAGTTTAATTTCATTAACCTTTATCTTATCATATTCCTCACACCTGGGATACTTGCAATGTATATCTCTGGCTCTTGAGGCCCATGGTTGAAGTAAAATTTAACGGGACTGTTGGTACCGTTACTTCTTCCCTTTGTAAAGCAGAGGTGAATAACCAACGATTGTGTAGCTTTTTCCAAGGACATTTCCTTTTGGTCGGCCCATTGCATCTCAGACCCGTGTTTCAGGGTGGACTGCTGTCCTAGTACCTGCTGTCCAACCATTCTCCCCTCCTCCCCCACCAAATCCATCCCTCTTTGGTTGGGAATAAACCTGGGACCATTGACCACGTTTCTTATTCATTTCAGTGGCAGAGCGAACAACCCGTGTTTCTTTAGTTTTTGTGCAGTGAATTTTTATAATATTATACAAGTGTGTTTTTCTCGGTGTAATATTCAGTTTTCCTGCTTTTGTTCAAATAATTGAGTTCACAATGAAACTTCTGATTTTCAGTTTGTTCACGATCTTATTTAGATATGGATCGGTGGTTAAAGTGTGGATCATTGAAACGTAAGACAGACGATAATCCGAGTGGATCTAGTGTTGTCGAAAATAGTACCAGGGCAGATAAAGTTCCTTCCCTCAAAAAATCACGCAAATATTGTCCATCTTATTTGCAAATGGGATTTTCCGTTCTGAATAAAGACGGCGAAGACAGACCACAGTGTGTTCTTTGTTGCGAAGTGTTATCGAATGAATCTATGAAGCCGTCGAAGTTGAGACGCCACCTTGAAACGAAACATGGCGAATCAGTTAATAAACCAATAGAATATTTTCAAAATAAGAAACTGCAACTTTGTGGTTCACAGAATTTAGTTAAGGACATTGTATGTGGAACGAAAAATGAAAAGGCTGTTCTTGCCTCTTACGAAGTCGCCCTTCTGATCACTAGAAATGGACAACGCCATACAATCGGGGAAGATTTAATTTTGCCTGCTACAAAAACGATAACAAAGAACTAGTTTAGTGAAAAACATGCCAACGAGGTGTCTCTAATATCGTTATCTGACAATACTGTGAAAAGAAGAATCGACGAGATGGCTCAAAATGTGAAAGATATTTTGCTAGAACGGTTACGTCATAGTGAATATTTTGCGTTGCAGTTGGATGAAAGCCACGATATTTCAAATAATGCTAATTTGGTAGCTTTGGTGCGATATGAACACGAAAATAAAGTTTGTGAAGATTTTTTGTTCTGTGAATCGTTACCTCTTAATACAACTGCTGAAGCACTTTTCAGAGTTGTCAATGACTTCATAACTACAAATACAATTAATGGGAAAAATGTGTAGGTATCAGCACAGATGGTGCTCAGGCAATGTCGGGAATACATAATGGTTTGGTCGCAGGTATCCAGAAAGTCGCACCTCTTGTTAAATGGACACATTGTTGCATACACCGCGAAGTATTAGCTGCACGCCGTATGCCTTCCAAAATGAAAAACGTTCTAGACGAGGCAGTAAAAATTGTCAATTTTATTAAAGCCCGTCCTCTTAACAGCCGATTATTTTCTGCGCTTTGTAATGAAATGGGAAGTGATCACGAACACTTATTATTGCACTCAGAAATCCGATGGCTGTCCCGGGGTAAGGTTTTGACGCGGTTGCTTGAGCTTCGAGACGAAGTAAGGTTGTTCCTCATAAACTCTAAATTTCGGTTAACACACTATTTAAATGATTTCGCATGGCTCTCCTCTCTTGCTTACTTGGCGGACATTTTTAACATCTTGGAATACTCTTAACTCGAGCCTTAAAGGTACATCTGTCACCGTGTTTTGTTTGCAAGACAAGATATAGGCAACAATTAAGAAGTTAAATTTGTGGTGCAGCCGTATCGAGAAAGGAAAATACGATTCCTTTCACATGCTGAGTGATTTCATTGATTCCAGTGAACAACCCCTTTCTAGTGATGTTGCTGAAAGTATGATTGAACATATGAGGTCATTGGCGTCTCAACTACGTCTGTATTTTCCGTTTGGTCTTGAAAATAACGACTGGATGAAAAATCCCTTTGTAGACTCTGAATTTGAACTTCCTTCTGCCGAGGAAGAGCAACTTATCGAGCTGTCCTGTGATTCGACGTTCAAATTGCTGTTTCCTTCGTTACCGTTACTGGAGTTTTGGTTCCAAGCTAGGTCTGTTTACCCTGAAATTTCCAAAAGGGCTGTAAGACATCTGTTGCCATTTCCCACTACATATCTGTGCGAGACAACATTTTCTCATCTTTTACACATGAAAAACAGATATAGGAACAGACTTAACGTGGAGCCAGATCTACGTCTGAAATTATCCAGTTTTGATCTTGACATTCGAAAGTTGACCTCTGAAAAACAGCACCAGCCGTCACATTAGGTGAGTGTTAAATTCATAATATTACGCCTAATTGATATGTTCGTAATCTTCCGAATATCTCCATTTATAACAGTATTTTATTGTCATAAATGACACATTTAGTGTTGTAAAATTTTAAGTTACTGCTTCATTTTTATGATATGTACTCGTAAAATTTAAAAATTTCCATTTTGAGTTTTATGGGGGCCGCGGTGAATTAACATTCGGTCTAGGGGGTCCGCGACATCAAAAAGGTTGGGAAACACTGTCCTAGGGGATGCGAAGATCGAAATTCTCTGTCCGCTGCGGACACAATAACTCGTTCTACGCAATTCCTTTCGCAGGCACCTGTGAATGAGCATGTAAGTAGGGACTTAGGAATCAGACATGCGTGGTGTTCCTGTACCGCTATCCATATCTGAACACACCGACACTGACGCTGTGAAGGGCGTGTGCTCACTTGTTACCACAGAGTAGTCAGTAGAGATGAGATAGTAACGCAGAGAAAATGCAGTCAATTCGAAGTGGGGTGGTTCAGAGTGCGCTGCCCAGTAATGGCCAGAACGAACCCTCATGTTGTGTTAATGTTGGTATGAGGTAATGACAGGGGTAGTTTTGTATCTTGTCACCACTGTGCAGGAAGACATTTCTCCTTCGACAAGCAAAACAAATGCATTTCCTGCTATCCCACTAGGTTTAATTCCCCTGCTGGGATTAGTTTTCTCCATTCTTTCCTGTAGAAAATAGATCGCAGTACAACATACACAGATACAAAAACAACGAACCCAGGCCAAAGGTAAGGGAACCTCTAAAATATGGAATTAGTAATCGAGCCAGCAAAGGCCGATAATTTAAGTCGCATGAACACCTGCCCTAACAATTTTTATAATCTTTATTCGAGGTGTTAATTGGATTTATCTGTTAGGAGAGATGATACAGTTAGATGTACATTGTTTCTCTAAAATTAACGCTTATTTATTCGAAAGATCAGCTCAAAATCTTATTAGCCACAGGACATAAAAATTTATTTTTATAACCTGATTTCTTTTCATTCTCACTTTCCTTTTATGCTTCTATTTTTCGTCTTCTCACGGTCTCTTCGCTTGCGGATTTCTTATTTTTTCTTATTTTTCCTTCTACCCTGAAGATGGAGGCGATACGTTCCTCCGAAACATCGGTTAACACCACATCTACACGGTGCCGCATTCTAGAAAACTGCTTTCTTCATAGTCACCGCCGTGAAAACCTCAAATCTTACAGAATTACAGATGTTCATGCGTATGTGTGTGGAAACTGAAAATAATATATGCAGTTTGAGGCCATAATCCAGAACTAAACTCATGAACCATAATCTAAAGAAATGTAATCAAGCAATCCAACCTAACTGAACATGCCAAACCGTTATTAAAACCATAAGAAATAGCGCTTTACATGCCTATAGAAATCCAGACTCTAGGTACATAAACTGAGAAATACTTCACACAGTGAGCGTGCGCAGTAGCAGTCTAAATGTGAGAACTTCAGGTCAAAGATGTTTTAAGCAAAGCAGATAATTCTTAGAAGTACAATTTAGTACTAAATAGGCATAGGATGATGCATAAATGCAAGATGAAGCCGACGCCGAAACCAGTGCCATGGTCAAAGTCACCGGCAGAGACCACGTTATATACATGTGTCACGAGGCAAACCATGACACAGTTTATCTTCACTGTATGCATCCTGTTGTGTATCACGATTGGTGACATTTGTCGGTCAACACAAAAATTAAAATGAACCAATCGAATTGCTCACATGGTCTTATGTGATAGTGGCTGCATGTTTTTGTCCACATTTGGGACCATCATCAGGCAGCAAATTCTTCAGCTTCCGCGGTCAAGTCTTCTCTGAATAGCGGCTCCCTTGCAACTCGCGCCCAACTAACACTTTTCTTTAGATCCCCCATGAAGTAGTGGCTTTGTTGATCCAGTTGTCTTCCCCATAACTCCTCCCCACGGCCCGCGCAAACAACACCATTCAAACTCGTATCTGTTGCCGCGAGAACGTGTTTATCGAGACGGTGCCTAGAAACGAATGTTTTTTTCAGAGCCGTTCCCCAGCGACGGCTGTTTCTCTGGCTCCACAGTTCTGGTTTTGAGCAAATATATCACAATACTCTTTCAGAATTTGCCTGGAGGGAGTGAACAAAATCACGGAAGTCCCCATTCATAACAGCTGATCTCCAATATCAGATTCGAAACCGATACATTCTGAATTCGAACCAAGGGCGTTGGTTAATAAACTTCACTTCATGGGGCCATATTTTTTTCTTATTAGATCTGCTTTATCGCATTCCTCTTCTGATATGATCTACTGAATCCATTTCTATATATTTCCTTTATAATTTAATGTAATTCTGTCTCAGGTATTAGTGCAGAGTTGAATGTATGGGTAGTTCCTGTGTGTGCCTGCTTGTGCCGATATCTGGTACTATGGCCGAATTAGTTCCATAAAGTAAGCTTATCAGTCTTGTGTCGTATATCTGGGAGGGAAGTTTGACGGAAGCCGAAAGCAGCCTTCTGTCGTTAACAGCTAAATATTTGTGTAACAACTTTCCTCGCTTTAGACTCCAATTCCTTATATTATTGAGAAGCCAATAGGCCTATTCCAAGTTAAGGAAGTACGTGTAAGTCTTCTGCATCTCTATAAATGACACTTTTGTCAGATACATTAAAATAGTATGGAATCAAACCCATTTCAGTAATAACATCTGCTGTAGTACCATCCAGTGACATGCCTAACAAAGTTTAAGCTCATTAAGGCTACAAATAATGGAAATTAAAAGAACAGAGACTACAGAGCAGAGTGAAACATATATTTATTTCAAGATGATTGAGTCTTTACACCGTGCGGATGTGGGCAGTGCGGCAGACGTTTCGGAGGAATACACGGTGCCCATTCTCAGGGTCTAAATTCACAAGAGTGAACAACAGACCAACAGTGAACCACCGCGAAAGCCTAAAATAAATAAAGAATGTTACGAGTATATTACGTGCCGATCACAGTGGCCGTGCGGTCTTAAGGCACGAAATATCTTCAACCGCTCGAACACTGGGGCCGTGGGTTCGAATCCCACTCAAGGCATTGATGTTTGTCTGCGTTTATTTGTGTGTAGGTAGCGGCCTTGTGTCAGACTGATCCCCCGTCCAAGGAGTCCTACAGACTGTGTATAGATTAAGAAACTGAAGTGAAACGAAGTTTTCACGGATGCCCTATGCTCCAATTGGTTGCAGCAGGAACAGATAGATGGGTGGACAGATGGACGGGCGGGCGGGCAGATAAATAGACAAATTATATTACGTACATGAACAAGCTGATTATTTAGAGAAAATAAAACATGTTAGAGGAATAGAAATTTCGGTATGTGGAAGTAATTCTAATTCATTTTCGTTGGAGGCCATTGGGCGAAGTAAAATTCTTATTATATTCGTGAAAATAATATTTTTTTATTACTGAATGCTCCAGAAATTAAAGGGAGAAACTTACGGGCAGATTTTACTCAGGCGCTTCTCATTCTATTCTTGGTGATACGAATTCAAGCAATAATATTGTCACGTATTGAGTGTATAACGCGACAAATAACTTCACGCCGTATTTGATGTAGCGAATTTTATTTCACATTCGCACTTACACTCACCCAAATTACAGATTTACAATTACTGCTATCTGCAGTATCACAAATACTACACTCCAAATGCCACAATGCAACTGACTGGTTGCTGGCTAACTCGGAACTCTCTCGGAACTAACTCGTAGGTAGCTGCCTTGAGAACTGTTGATAACACACTGACTCTCGCTTGCTGCTCAGCCGGCTTTTATTCCGTTCGCTGTTGCTAGGGTCGTCTATCGCAACCACTGTTTATACGCGTTGCATAGCGACCAGTGCGCTGGGATTCGGCTCGCTTCGGCTCCGCTTGGCTCACTTCGGCTCCGCTCGGCACNGGGGGGGGGGAGTGGTGTCCTGCGTAGCGCGACAAGTAGTAACGAGAGCGCTAAGTTACCGCCACGTGCAGCTGGGGAGGTAGGGGTCCTCTGTTGCGCAACATGTCACAATATTGATACGGGTATATTGTCGTCATATCATCTCGTCAATTGACGAAGGGAATGATGGGAAAAGAATTCACGGGTCTGTGACCTGAAACGTCAAGCAAAATACTGACTTTTCATTCACTTGAAGGAAGGTTGAGCACATTTAAGCCTCTGTCTTCAAAAATATTCTCAAAATGTCCTCATTTACCCGACATACGAGCAGATTGAACCAAGTGTCGAGGTTTTGTGAACGTTGTTGTAAACCTTCGGAACCTAAATGTGAAGGCATATTTTTACCGCTCTGTAACTATTCATTAAGAAATCTGTGAGGCGAGTTGGTCTACAAGTCTACTGTATGCGTCTACGCTATTTTCCTTATGTACATGTAAAAGATAGGAATCGCTACGTCAACGAACTAGGGGTTGAAAGGCCCTGGTTCGATTCCCGGCAGTGGAAAATTTTTGTCTCCTCCACGGCGTCCAGACCGGCTCTGTGGCCCAGCCAGTATCCTATCCAATGTGTATCGGAGACTATTTCCTCGGGGGTTAGATGGTAGTGGCGTGAAGCTGACCACTCACTCCCATCTAGTGCCAAGGTCAAAAATGGTGAAGTTAATCCTCCACTCCCCCAGATATCTTCGTGGCATACTGCTTAATTAATTAAACACAGGGACAACTATATTTTTTATGTAAAATATGTCAGTCTGTGTTAAGTAATGTAGATTAATTCATTCTTATTTGTATCTGACGAAGCTGTGTTAAGAGTAGACTTTACACTTATAGAATCAAATGGAATTTTATAAAACCGGCAAAAACCGAGGGCATTGAATTGGAAGGAGGCCTTTGTGTCATACTGTATTCGCAGGTATTTGGCAGTCGCCTGCAAAGATAGAGGTTTATTAGCCTTCTTTGTTTGTCTAAAGGAAAGTGTACTTTTAATACATGATATTTGTTTTAAATGCGAGACCTCGGAAGTATTTTGGAAGACACTCACCCAGATCAGCTCCACGTTCCGCTGAAGTACCTGACATCGAGGGTGACTTCGCACGTTTGCCTCAAGGGTCTTATATTGTTCTAGATAAATGTGATTAGTAACTGTAAAAGTATTGGCCGTGTGTGGACCAACAGTATGGACCAGCGCTGAAAGACAAATTATACTTGCTGCACTACAAAACTGAAGCGATTAAAGAACTTCAAAGGATGAAAACCGGCAAATGATTTACAGTTTATATCACATTTCTCTGGATTGTCGAAGTTCATGAGAGACAACTCGTGTCACATGTAGGTCATTCCGAGCTTTCAGTTTGGATCAACATGCATCAACATATTCGACAGAGTTCCTCAGATCTTAAACAGTAAACGTGTAAGCATTTCGTATGTTTCTTTCATTGCAATATGTTTCTGCATTACCGATAGTAAAGTAAAGACCCAAAAAGTCGCCGTTTATAAAATTGTGTCTTAAGGCTCTTCCACATTACTCGTGCTCGTGCTCGCCAGGCTTGTGCTCGTCGGGAGACTCGTCTGGCTTTTACTTGTGCTCGTAAATCTTCGTCCACACTACTTCAGTTGTTCACCAGGCGAGCATAGCGAGTCACACGAGCACGAGTAATGTGGACGCGCCTTTAAAGAAATGTTCTTATGAAACTACCATCTTATGTCATAGCTGTGTAGCTATATGCATTATCAGTTAGAAGTGTTATTTATATGTGAATTTTATGATACGTTTCTGCGAACCGGAGCGGAATAACAAAACTTGTCTCTTATTTCATGCAACCTGAAAAGCTGCATCGAACTATCGTCCTATTCACCGGAGAGCCAGTGGATGAATAGGACCACCATTACTTCACAAAGGCAAACATTTCTTGCTCTCAGAGGTAAATAAAATTTTTCCACCTTTAGGCTTCTTGGCATTACCCTCAACAATTATACTGTGACTCAAGAATATCTTGGTGCTTTTAATAGGTTTGATGCATAAATAATGCCGCAAATTTATTTGAAAAGTTCATATCTATATTCATAGCTACTGCTATTCATAACTGTTCCACTGAATAGAAGCTTTATAGGGCTATTATATGGAACTTCAATTAAAAAAATAAGCTATATTAAAAGATTAAAATTTTAAAATTTCACAAAGTGGACATATGCGTCTGATGTAGTTCATTGTTAGAGAACAACGGTTGGTATCACTGTCAGTCTACTAATAATGGATTTGTCGCTCAGAATACGTGAGTACAATTTAATCTCGTTAACAGTAGCAAGAAAATACAATTCAGCATGGTATGTCTGCCTAACTATAATGTTAAATTCTACGAATATTTAAAAAATCCTTGTTTGTAGCTAACATTAAAACACCAGCTTCTATATAAAATGTGTAACTTAAATACACTCTTCTATCCAAAAAGTACTTTTCATTCAACACGCTCTCTGTGGTCGAGAGAAAAGCTGAAAATGACAGCATTGATCACCGCTCCACCAGTAAGACTGGAAAGAAAGTTTTACTGAAAGAGTCCTATTAACCCGTCAGTCTCATTCGCCTTACTTTACCCTAAAAATTCCAGGCTTCTACTTGCTTACTGTATAATATATTATGTGGGCTAAGAAAACTTCTGACGAGCTGTAGATGAATCATTTAGATCGGTACATATAAGCACTAAGTGGTTACAAAGATAAGCACTTTGATATGATTATTTCATTAAGTTTTCGGCACATGTTCATGTAATGGAAATAACCTTTGTCGTCTTCTAAAACATGGACCTCGGAAATGTAGGTCTTGAATTATAAAATTCGACATTGAAATTCCCCATTTATTATTATTCAACCCTTCCTGCCCTTCAGCACTCAAACTCAGTACGTCACATAATCTATCCCCTTTAAGCGTGAACTCTGATTTTGAAACCCTGTATGATATTCATGCGATAGCACCGAAACAGACGGGAATTTAAAAGTGTGATATTTCAGTCAAGTTTCATGAATGTTAAAATTTCGTATGGTGACAGTTTGTGAACTTTAGTATCGATTTTGTACTGTTATTTGCGGGCGATGAGAATTTTACACAGAACACCTGATCCAAGGAGCTGAGATAGCGTAGTCGGTATAGCGACTGGCTACGGACTAGACGACCGAGGGATCGGAGTTCGAGTCCCGGTTTGATCAAGAATTTCCTCTTCTCCACGCCATCCAGAACGGCTCTGAGGTCGACCCAACCTCCTATCTATTGGGTACCGGGGGCTCTTTCTCCGGGGGTAAAACGGCCAGGGCGTGAATCTGATCACTTACCTCTTGCTAGTGCCGAGGTCAAGAAAATATAGATTTATAAATCCATTCCCCATACGCCTTCATGACATATTGCTTAATTAGTTAAGCACAGGGACAACTCTACCTTTACACCTGAGCCAAAGTTCTATGCCATATTTAGTCAACTTCCGTCATTTCATAAGGTCATACCTTATCCTCATGTGTGCGTATGTGTGTGTGTCCGTCTTACCGTTTTATACGCTGATGCATATTCATGAAACTTTGCATGAACATCCTACTATGAAAGTTGCACCACATTTGTAATAGTTGCGTCCTGTGGGCAATAATACCAACACGCTAGACACCAAAGCTTTTGAAATGAATGCGCCACTAATGTCAGGTCCTGAAATATGTGTGGAGCCATGCCTCTATTCCTCCACATCTGTTTATTGTCCAGTGTTTAATAATAGGAATAACTTTACCATTACCCAATGTTGTAAATCTTTTCAAGAAATGTGTAGCTTTCGTTAAGGTAATTTTCTTGCGGAGTATGTCGCAGTGAGAATTCTGCTTTTAGGTTTCCGCTTGATGGCAACGCATAATGAATCAGTACAACTTGGGGTAGGAAACGTGATATGAAAGTAGATCGCAGACTTCTTACAAATCATTTGAATCGAAGTTTATGGGATAGTAGTCCTTTATGAAGTAAAGGCACGTCTTATGCGGAAGTCATATTTGTCCATCTTTTCGTCTGAGTACCCACTTCTCTCTTACTGGTAGCGCGTAAGTCGGTAGAAAGATATTTTCCAAACCTCCCAACGAAGATTTTCATTAAATATTGACCGTAAATTCCAGTTTTAAGTATACTGACACATAATGAAGTCCATTGTACTTAAGACTAAAGAAAGCGATACGTTAACGTCACAGCTGCTCTGAGAAGAATGAATACCTTTGGATGTTGGGGTATTTCAAAACGATTCGATAAAGGAAAGATAATTTTATTAGTAGAGTTCTACCTTCTGCGATACAACACCGTGTAGTCCGTTGGAAGACAACCGACGTTACTTAGGAGCTCTGCTTGCCACCTTGTTTCACCCTGGTTTCTTGTTCGGCTTATTCCACCCTAAAGATGAATGCGACAAGTTCAGCCGAAACTTCAGTTGATGTTCAAGGGACTACACGGCGTTATATCCTAGAAGATAGAACTTTTAGCAATCACCGCTATGAGAACATCAAATCCTACGTATTTTATTGCACCGTAGCCTCTATAAATTGACCACAAGTAAGTGTAACAAGATGCAAACGAACGCCATTATGAATTCTGTGTAACACGTTATGGAATCACATTTTCCAGTACTGTTACAAACATGGTGACTGTATGGGGGTTTCGTGATATCTCTCCGTTCTGCTCAAATTATGCATGTAAGTGAAAAACTAATTTGAATAATTGAACGAAATAACACAAAGGACCTCGGAACCGGACTGATCCTTTGGATATAATTACAGTTCCTGATGGTGTCACTATATAGATTGAAGCATTCTCAGGAAAGTGCGTGTCTTACAACAGTCTCTTGTAACGAATCAAGGTGCTACGGACGCGTGTCCTTAAACTACGTATACACCCATTGCTAGGCAACGACTCGGTAAATCCATTCCCTCGGAAGCCTATGCGAACAGCAATAAAACTTCCATTGTTAGGCAACGGATCAGTGAACAATCCTTCTTAACGATGGAAAAGCTGTGTTTTCTGCGTGGTCTGTGCCGAGAGATTATAAAGAGAGGAAAGGTAGTTTGAGAGTTAGTTATTGTCGAGAACTGGGTAGAGTTCTGGAGATGGCAGTCGAAGGTAACTGAGAAAACATGGCAAAAATGAATTAGACGGTATAAAGAAGATTTCGTATGTGGTTCCAAGTGACGGTGAGACTGTTATGAATCCTTCGACAGGATACGACTAGTGAAGCCTGAGGACTCTATTGCGTGTGTAACGGTGAAGTGTATAGCGATAGCGCTGTAATCGCCTGTAGTCACGAATGGAATGTGAATATGGTGTCAATAAATCAAATCATCCAGTCCAAACCCCGTCTTATAAGTAACGAGTAACCCCTACACGTAGCACTATGTTTCAGCGTCAAGTTTTTTGAACCCCAAATTAAATTACTTTGTTGTCTCTCCCAAAATAATTTTACACGGACACCATGTTGATATTAGTGACCGTAGAACAGTAAGAAATACATATAATGCCTCCAGCGCCACTGCATGTACACTGATTTTCATGAAATATCGTCAGCTTCTCAACAATATATTGCATGAGAACATACACAGATACGAATAAGCATACGCATGCTTACAGAATGTAAAGTGGGCACAAATGCCTTTAAATATGTATGTGACTCTTGTAGGGGCAGAAATCGCATATGCTTAGCATTATAATTCGCATCTATATTATGTTGCAGATTAAAATATCAATTGTATTGCATTATTGGTGTTTCGATGCCATTTCCTCTAAGTCCCGTGACGTCACACAATGCCACATTATACATTTCGAGTAATATGCTCTATTAACAATGAGGTTTGCATATCGATACACAGTGGCACTGTTAGCTGGCTTCCCACTGGGGAGTGAGGAGGGGGACGGGTACTTGTGCTTTACTTTGGCTTGTAAACTGATTGTTTTCTAGGGCTGTAATAGCGACGAAGGAAGAGAGGGTCGTTCACTTATGATTGATGATGGGAATATGTACATCAAGAGAGGTGGTGGCGGTGGTGGTGGTGGTTGGGGGTTAGCAATGCTAATAATACGCCTTCTAATATATACGATATTAGCCAGACAACCGCAATATCGCTACAGACACATGAATCAAAAGGGGATGAAGCGTTCTCTTATCTGATTGAATGGTGCAGAGGGGTGGGAAAAATATTGATGCTGTCTTATGAGTCATCTTCTGATAATTACATTGCGAAATGTAATCTCAGCCTGCAGTTATTACACATGTCAAGTGGTTAATGCGTTGCATATTGGACTACACGTCTACCTTCTAACGAAACTACCCACGGCGATTCAAGTTCCATAATGAAGGAATGTCTTCCGACTAGAGGCTCGTTGTGGGGTATGAAGAGGGAAAATAAATTATACAGATAAGTGACATTAAGCAATTATGTAGCATAAGAGTGAAGCTATCCATGTAACAGGCCGTGGAAAGCGGCCTCCGTAGTCTAGAGGTAACG
>NW_019719359.1:414481-417259 GCF_002891405.2 Cryptotermes secundus | reverse complement strand
GGATCACTGAGCCAAATTCCAGGACGTTTCCCTCCCAACAATAGTCTCTAAGGCCTCTGATAGATGGGGGAAGCATTATAGATACCGCTTAGCAAGTGGCCGAACTCGCTTGCTCGGCGGAACTGATGGTACGCACCATCAGATCAATAGATCAAACTGGTCGCGGTGCATGGGGAAACCCACCCTCTCTAAATAACTAACTAACAGGCCGTGGAGGTCCATAAGGTTGTGAGACGTCGAGGCTTCCAAATTTAATACAAAATCGGCTCGTAGATGGCAGTGAGTTTGTCAGCCTTACGCACCGGCAACCCTTTACCCTCAGGAAGATTCCTGGGTTTCATTTCTGTTAGAGCCTGAGTCGAACCCAGGGCCATAGTACGGCTGGAAGAATTAGGTGAGGTAAAAGATGAAGTGCCGGTCACGGTAGCAGATCGGTCTAAGGCCTCTTTTATACTTGCATGCCGCATGCCACATGCCACATGCCTGAAGTCAGGCGTGCGGCGGTTAAGTATAAAATGGTTTTGTCAGTCGAGCGTGTGCCATGGCAGGGTTCGCAACTAAAGCGGTCGCTGCTGCATACCTGTATGAGAAGATGGCAAGAAAAGAAAAGAAGAAAAGGCGTTTCAGTGTTCATCCTCTCAACATCCAAAGAGACNCAATGAAAAAAAAAAGTGATGTTATCCCTGTGCTTAACTATTGAGCCTTCCTCCCCTGGTGCACTACTCCGCCCGCTGGACTCCGTAAATGCTGATTGATCCCAGAGGAACGACACTTATTTAATGCCTTATACTCGTGAGATTAAGAGATGCCGTCCATTCAGGTCTCGCGGCCAACCTAGAGATTGTTTTGGCACTTATTATCAAAACGTCAGGGGACTTAGAATCAAACAGTTGAGCGTTGTGGAACTATATGCTTTAGGGAATGCAACATAAGTGAGATATGACTTAACAGCTTATGTTAGTATTACAGGTCACTTCCTGATTATCACACAGCTTTACATTCTGGGAGGGTGTCTGCAAATAAGACACGTGATGATGAAGTACCATGGTTTGTTTCTTATCTTCAAACCTCCCTTCATATATTGCCAATTTTGCTGGTGCTTTGCATTAGCGTAGTTAGAACGAAATTTGAATATACTCCTGTTTTCTGCAATTATCTTTCAGACTCTTATTCCATCAAAGTAAAATGTGTCCAGAGAAAGACCCCCTTTCTTTAAAAGTAGTAATTCTTGCACTTATAATTAAGTTTTGCATAAATTAAATTGTATACTTCATAAGAGACATTATTTTAAAGTAATATTTGTTATGAATATTTATAAGGGGTTCGCTTGTTTTCTGCAGATATCAGAGTCTCAGCCGGAAACATTAGAGGCTTTCATATCATTTCCGCCTCGCTTTTATATAATAAATCTTATGATCAGTGCGCTTGAGCCTCAAATGAAATATGTAACAAATTTAATATACTTGACAATCATTTCTTTAATATTTTGTTTAATTTGTGTGATCGGAAGTTACTGTATTTCCTTGCGTTCAATGATAGTTGTAAAGTTACTCCTATCCTGCACCTGCTGCGCCAAAAAATATCTTATTTGTATACTGAACCTCTTTTTTTATTGCTAGTGGGGTGGGACTAAGTCCCTTGTACTACTGCCACTTCTGGCCTATTGTACCAGCCCCAGATGATAGGCGAGGGTGATTGTGGAGCAATTGGTGGAATGAAGACTGGCAAAGGAAATCGAAATACTCGGAGAAAACCTGCCCTAGCGCAACTTTGTCCACCACAAATCCCACTTGACCAGACCCGGGATCGAACTCGGGCCGCCGCTGTGGGAAGCCATCGACCAACCGCTTGAGCTATGGCGCGGCCTTGCATTCAGTTAGTTGTGAAGTTACGCCTATCCTGCATCTGCTGCGCCAAAAAATATCCTATGTGTACTGAACCTATATATATATACACATTATTTTCTTTTCCTATGTAATTGCATGATTTTTCTTACTCTATAATTGGTCCCTGTAGCCGTTGAGTTGGCACGTAAAGATAATTAATTGAACTGAATTAACATAATACGAGGATTCTGGTGATATATTCAGATGGACCAGTTTTATTGAGAATGAAACCTTGGAAGGTATAGTGGTCCTATATTTTATCTAAAATGTGGAAGAGGAAGAATATATACAAATTTTGGTGCGGAAAATTCTTGAAAAACGCACACTCGGAATACCGGATATAAAAGACATACCTGAGAGAGATAAGGTGTGAAGATGAGATGGAAATTGATCATGATCGGGCCTGTTGACAGGATTTGTGTTGAGCATTCAGGTTCTATTACCTAAATATCAATTTAATTCATTATTATTAAAAAGAAAGCTATTAAACATTAAGGGTCATAGAATCCATCACATCAGTTTAAAGTATTGTCACGATTTTATGGACTGTGACTATAGACGGAGTTTGGAGTGATAATTGGAACTATTGAACACTGACATAACGTAAATACTAATAACTACAGCGCTATCGATTATTCACACACATTGCAGTTCACTATGGAATGTCCCAATTCTTCATATTTTTCTGTGGCTTCATCAGTCGTTGCCTGATAACGTCTTCCAACGTCGTAGATCCCTCAACTTCCGTGTTCATGGCTCCATAACCTCGTTTGCTGTCGCCTATCTCACTGCAACTCCTGAGCTGAACTAACTGGCTTCCAACTGCCTAAATCACTCACAATATACCGGCAGAGAGAGAGAGAGAGAAGGAATGGTGGTCGTAGTGAGAGAC
>NW_019719359.1:396786-414428 GCF_002891405.2 Cryptotermes secundus | reverse complement strand
TGCCCGCTTGTCCTTCTGGTAAAGATAGAGCATATGATCGGATTTTTTTTATTTGTTTGTTTTTGCTAACGTTGGGAGGGCTATATTAAGGCGAAATTTTGATGTTAACAATTGGAGGGCTGCATGCGAGGCATGCAGTGCAACGTGGAATTGGGTACCAACTCAGCATTTGCTATAGTACCGAGGAAAACCACGGAAAACCTTGGTCGAGCGAATCACTCACAACACCCAATCAACTCCTTATGTAGCCTACGCACGGACCGTATAGAAAACACCGCTCCCAACTGTTATTCTATTGTTGCATCACATGACTATCGCTCGGACCACGTAGAGATCACCATTCTCCTGTTGCTGTTTACTGACATTACTTATCAACGGCCGTTGTTTACAGTTATTACTTAGCAACGTGTCTAGATGCTACAGTATTTATAATTCTTACTTGCCGAAATGCAATTACGTCTACTTCTATGCTGATAAAGGTTTTGTATCAGCGTGTTTTATTATTATAGCTGGAAAGCAAATAACCGGAAATGATAACAATGTCCGAATATTCACGGAAGAACTGAATGCAACTAAATGAGCGAAACAACAAACATATCTCTCTGACTCAGATAACACGACGCAGATTATCTCATCTGTGAAATAACTTAAGTTTCAGAACTATCACATGTTATATTTAGTTTCACAAGGCATTTACGTTTTAATAAGATAATAAATAAGAGAACATTGCCACTCCTACAGGAAGTAGGTAAAGGGGCCGGATCTCCTTCCTCCACCGTGGATGTTCCCTGAGTATGCGCTTCCCGGAATAGTGGCGCACGATCACATAATACGAGTACGTTGCCCTAATTACTGCAGTCAGTTATTTTGCTGATGTCAGTAGATCGTGACCATCCCCTGTAGTAAGCTCATGGTTACGAAAGCTTCAGTAACCACTGCACTCTTGACTACGAAACATGACTTCTTCAGTGAACGTTCTTGTTCCTAGAGCTTGATAACCAAGGGCAAATTATAGCTTGCTCAAACAAGGGCCTTTCTCATAGAGATTCAACCGGAGAGTGCCGTGTATGAATCTAGACTCTTAGTAAATTATAAGTCAATATCGTAAGGATAGGAAAAAGATTTCCTTGAAGTATGATATCTGTGTTTACATATGACTCTAATTTAACAGAATTTATTGATTAAACTCTACTATCTAATTACACAGCCGATCACAGTGCCCACGCAATCTAACGCATGAACTCTATTCACTGGCTGGGTTCGTGGGTTCGAAACCCAATCATGGCATGGATGCTGTGTGCGTTTATTCTGTGTTTGTGTTATTCTGTGTGTAGGTAACGACCTTGTGACGGACTGATCCACCGTCCAAGGAGTCTTACCGACTGTGTATAGGATTAGGAAGCTGAAAGAGGTGCCAAGATCCAACAAAAGGCTGTAGAGCAATAGACTGATAGATAGACAGACAGACAGATAGGTAGGTAGGTGGGTAGGTGGGTAGGTAGGTATATAGGCATACGGAAGATGGATGGATGGATCTAATTACGCAAATACAAATTTGATTCAATTGTAAAGTTTCATGGTTACACGCAACAAATTTATCATAATAAAAATGTTTCTCAGTATTCGTAAGAAATTGTTACTAAAGCCTTCAAATTGTGATTTCACTTGAGCTCAGTATTTAAGATGTCTGTTTCCAAAGGGTTTTAATAAGTGAATTCCAATTCTTGACGTAAATGGATCAATCAGGAACTAACCTGGTTCTAGATACTAAGACGAGGATAGTTGGATATGTATGGTTCCTCTTCGCAGTCGCCTAACATAACACACTAACTTCTGATCAGTTTTGGAATCGTTTATTTCTGACATGAGATGGATGTTCGTTGCTTGTCATCTGGAATGTCAAAAAGAGGAGAACAAGTAACCTGGTCGGTGATCTCATAAATGGGAATATCTGCAAGAAAAGCAGCTGTTAAATAAATCTTTAAAAAGCTACTAGTACAGAACGAATTCAGCGATAATACTACCCATACGTGTAAAAGAAAATATTGAAATACTTAAAGTTTAGGTAATTTAAGATATTTTCCCATAATCAAATATAAAATTATAAGTTGTTAAGGAAATATATTCATGGCAATAGCACTCATGAGCTTCAGTTTTCAACTTTCTTCGAAACAAAATTTTTGTGCGTAACGGCAGTGTTTAATCTCAGAGAAATATGCCCGTTTAATAACAGGCTTGTTCGTTTTTCGTACACACACGATCTGTAGTCTCAGGAACGTGCCTAATGTTAGTGATACATATCCTTCCTATATAGTGTTTGGTCAGCGCCCTGCGACATGTATCTGAGTAAAGGTGAAATGTAAAGTTGTCCTTGCGCTTACCGAATTAAGCATTGCACCATGAAGACGTACGGTGGAGTGGATATATAGGTCCAGGTTTTCTTGGCCTCGGCACTAGTTGGAGGTGAGTGGTCAGCTTCACACCCCGGCCGCTTTACCCCCGGGGAAAGAGCCCCCGGTACCCATTGGATAGGAGGTTGGGTGAACCCCAGAGTCGGTCTGGACGACTTGAAGAAGAGAAAATTCCTGACCCTACCGGGACTCTTAACTCCTACCCCTCGGTCGTCCAGCCCTTAGCCAATCGCTATACTACGAATCTTATTAACATGTAAGAAGAAATTTTCGATAACTTAGACTCCAACGCTATCTACGAATTTTCTTAATTTAAATATGTTAAATGATTTTCAGAAAGCATTTGGGCAAGTAAGGATCACGGAAACATTGACCAGCCCTAGTTATTCCTAGATTCCGTGGTCTGATGACCGTGAAGGCTCCATTGAGGGAGGACATCAAAATTCCGTTGCGTCTATTTGTTTTGCTGGAGGTTGGTGCCATGTAGTACTACAAATTACGCTTCGGCTGGTGCTATCCAGGACCGACGATGTCGGAGAACCCTTGTGAAGATAGAGTGGATGAATGTAGTGGTATTCTGCTGGGGCCCATGGCAAGGAAATTGAGTTATACTTTGTTTTGCATGGCGAGGTAAGCCTGCTCTGTGATTTGTAAAGGCAACGTTTGTTAACATGGATCAGGACTTGTTCTAGAATATGCAAAGGTCCTGTAACTAGAGTTGGTTGTGTGATTTAAATAGTTACCTGTGAAGTGTGTTTATGTATCTGGAGCTGTAGCCACTCTGCTAAGGGCGGGAAGCATGATAACACTGACTACTCCCTATAGTAAAGTTTCTTTTCTTCTTTAATATTATCTCTTAACGTTAATATTTTACCTATTTTGTTTATTCAAAGTATTAGTTATATGTTCCTGCGCTAACTGGTGTTTATTAAGTAATAGGCATGTTCAGTAGCTGGCAGTTTTGGCAAGAATATTGCTCGTGCCAACTAATTAAGGATTTCCTAGTTCATGTAGGTACTTGCTTACCGGTGTTTTCTTCAAGCACATCACAAATTATTTTTAATGTCTGCTTACACTAGTCGCTGCTAGGTAACAGATCTAAACAATGGCTATTCCTCTGCAAAGTTTCCATATCCGTTTCTTGGCAACGGATTGAAACACAGGAACTATAACTCTCACACTACAGATATCACTGTACTACAGCACAAATAAAGTCTTCAAATCACACCTGAAGTCTCCACAGGACGACTTCTAATTCTTCTTCTACTACGAAATTCCCGTGGTTATCTCCTACCGAGAACTGACTGACTGACTCATAGCGCCGATTGTCTTTAAGATAACTCCTCTGCACGGACCCCAAGAAAAACACCGTTTCTGTGTTAAGGATGCGGGGTTAGAGCTTCATTGCTTAGCAACAGAAATCCTCCTGTTCCGTAAGTTTGCTTGACGCTAACCACATAGGAAACACAGTTTCCCCTACATTGATGTCACGTTCTTAAGGTGCGTGTTTACCAGCCATCGCATAGAAACTGCAGTTCTTCTATTGTGGCGTATATTCGTTGCCGAAGAATGTTCACGGACACCCCTATATTGTTATAGAAACGGCCCATATGTCACAATATATCTCCACAGCTTGATGAATACTATGGTGAACTATTCTTCGTTGGCGTACGCCATGGACTTTCGTTGGTGTTCATCTGTTCAATGGACCTGTTCTTAATTGTAATTGTTTTGTGGATGTGCTGGAGGTGTGATGAATGGAGGCTGAATCCACCCGCTGTGGACTGAGACAGTGAGAGAGAAGCCTCAGTCACAAAAAGCTCGGCGAACTTTGCATTACATGGCGATGGAAAACACTCAGTGGTAATTAAATGCATTAGGGTGTTATGAATGTGATGTCATGAATAGTTGTTATTCCGCGTAACTTTCTTTTTCTCTGGAGAAGTAGTCACCTCAAAAGTCTATTGTCTTAATCCCTCCAAGAATAGACTCAGAGTTAATGGATTTCCCCCCGTTTTCGAATAGGATATGAAAGACGGCGCATCGTTAAAAATATGTATTGAGGGAAAGACCACTGATTTATTATTAGCATGTAATACGGGTTTAGACAAGCTCAGTCGGCTAGAATAATATTTATTTCCTCAGAAAATTAAATGAAAAAATTATGAGATATTCTATTATTTCTTAGCTGTCACCGACATAGTGTCAAATGTGAGGATGATTGTGTTTAATTACGTGAATGAGACGTGGAATCGTGGCCAGTCTCTCCCATAAAAAGTCTGAAGAGAAAGGGGAAAAGTATGACGCACCTCATTATAACATAATTTCGGGTATGCAATCAGACTTAGCACCTCGGGGTTACAAAATTGGTATACGGATTACTCAATAGCGACTTCCGGTAAGGAAGGAAAGAAAAAAAAACAGAATCCAATGAATGAACGTAGGAACAGAAAATTAAAATGGAGTGAAGTGAAGAATATGAGGAACAAACAGAGGAAGAGGAACGAACGAAGGTAAGAAAAGAGGTAATGCAAAGAAGGAAAGCAATGTAGAAAGATGGGAAGAAGGAAGGGAGGAGAGATAGATGGAAAAGTGGAAGAAATTAAACGAGGAATCAAAAATAAAGAAGGAAAGAAAAAGAAAGCATATAGAAAGAAAGGTAGGAAGAAAGAAGTACGGTTAAATATTTCCTTCCAGAATTAGTTTTTTAAAACTGCATAATGAGGAGCTTCATAATTTGTACCTCCTCCAAATATGAACTGAATGATCAAATCAAGGAGGATGAGATGGGCAGAGCATGTAGCACGTATGACGGAGAAGATGAATGCATATAGGATATTGGTGGGAAAGCCAAAAGTAAGAGCCAATAGGAAGAAAAAGACGTATCTGGGTGGACAATATTAAAATGGATCTTAAAGAGATAGGATGGGGTGGTATGGATTAGATTGATCTGACTCAGGATAAGGACCGCTGGACGGCTATTGTGCATATGGTAATGAACATTCAGGTTCCATAAAATGCTGGCAAATTCTTGAGTAGCTACAGAATTGGCGGCTCCTCAAGAAGAGGTGAGCGGAATGCATAGGAGGCTAACGAGCTGAACCAGCCTGGAATAATGGCAGTCGGATCAAATGTTTTGAAGCTCACAACGAAGATAGTCTAATTCGTAATTTGTGACGACTGAACCGTAATTGCGTCGATTTTGAATATAAGCGTTGCGATGTAGGTTAAAATGTTTATATTACAGGAATTGTAAGATCGCATTTCTTATCCGCCTCACAAATGTTGCTGCCATTTTAAATTACACGCCTGATTTGCCTCTGGAAGGAACTTACATTGACACACCATTCTTCACCAAGGAGAAATCTTGTCTTTGTGGACGTGGGGGACATTATTCATTAGAAGTAAACATTACTTCATGCTTTATAGCTCTAAAATTCTCCTCGAGTGTGCTTCTTTTTGTCTGGTACTATATAGAATTTACGTGACTAGAAAATACTTGTTCGAGGTAAAGTCGCATAATTTAAGAAGTGAACGAATTGTAACCGTTATACACGGTCTGACAATAAATTTCACGAACTCATGACGTTAAAGGTGCTACATACCTCTTTGCTGAATATCTATGGTCGGCTTCAGAGTATTCCTCTTGGGAAGCTATGTACAAATGTCAGTGCCTAGTCCACGCTTCTAAATAATTTTGAATTAGTTTTGTGAAGTGACCCTCATAGCTGCCGTCTAGCGAACATTAAATTCCTTGTTAAATTTGGCAAGCGCGGAACAAAATCATAGCGATGTTAGTGCAAGTTTAGGGGATAATGCTATGAAGAAAACCCCAGTTTACAAGAGGGTGACACGTTTTTCTGAGGGAAGCGAAAGTGGCGCTGACGAAGAGAGATCAGGACGGCCAGCAACGAGCAGAACTGGGGAAAACTTTGTAAAATTTCGTCAAATTATGCGTGAAAATCTTCGGCTGAATGTCAGGAGCTTAGCAGAGCAGGCGAACATAGACAGAGAAAGAAGAAAATCTTAACTGAAGCTCTCGATATGAGGAGGTTGTGTGCAAAAATGGTCCCAAAAACCTGCTGACATGGCACTGTCTGTGAGGGAGCTTTTAGCTAGTAAACAAATAAATGTGCTCTAACACCTTCTCTATTCATTGGATCTAGCCATCAATGATTTTTTCTGTTCCCGAAGATAACGGAAATATTGAAAAGAAGGCTTTTTGACGACATCAGGAGTAATACGACGGTACCTCTGCAGGCAATTCCAGAAAACCAGCTCAAAAATTGTTTTGAAGGGTGGACTAGGCTTCCTAAGGGAAGCAATGGGGTATGTAGCACTTTTACCGCGATGAGTCCGCGAACTTTATTGTCAGACCACGTATTAATACCAGAGGAAGTCCTGAGTAGATGTTATGAGCGTACAGTTTCAACGTGATGGTTGTAACATCTCCCTCCCCGCTCCTCCTGCTTTTGCTGCTGGTCGCGGAATATGGGGCTGCAGTGACATTTTGTTGACGTGTAGATCAAGACAAGCACACCACCTAGTTGGCTAATATGGCAATCCATTATTATGCCAGCAACTGTAAGGACGCTATACACTGACATTAATAAACTCACACCATGCTTCTGTTTGATACATTCCATGTCGTTTTCTGATTCTGCCATAGGTGATTTTTTTCCTGTCGCAACGAAATATGACACTATGTCATTAATACCATCAATCAGTCACAATGTCTATAGTCCCTTCAGATACTGATGTTAGATGTCACGTTTTACGTGATTTTTAAATATAAGAGAATTATTTTTACGTGGCTTATAGTTTGAATTAAAATGGTTAAGTTGATAGACACTAATCAACTCCACGAAGCTGAGTTCTTTCTGAGAAGCTGATGGTTTCTTAGTTGGTCTAGAATTCTTAATCGAATATCCTCTTCCGTATATTGAGTATTCTTACAGTCGTCGAGACAACAATTTCCTATAAAATATGCAAATATAGATTATTTACATTAAAATATTAAAACCTTAAAACACCATATGTTTCGACCATTATTGGGTCATCATCAGTTGTATTGTTTGTGCTTAAGTGCTGAACTTGTATTTTAATACGAATACATATTTGAATATGTCTATATACGTACGTAACATAATATTACGCTCAGAAACAAAAATCTTGGTATCATCTACTTTTTACTCCAATTATGTTAGTTTTAGATATAATTAGTTAAATTAATGTAAATTTAGTTTAAGGTTAAATTAAGGTCAAAATTAGTATTAAAATATATGTATATATCAATTAGTTATTTTCGCTGGTATACTTGTCATTCTGGTCTGGTTCCTTCCTAGGTGGGTATGACTTTAAGAACTCGTGTCCGTTCACATACACCCTCACTTAATCGCGTTGCAAGTTGGGTGTTGTGGGATTGTCATTGAGACGCTGTTATCACGTGGTATACGGAGAATTCCCGTGTTGTCTTGTAGGTGGTCTTTTGGACTCTGTTGGGTCTTTTGCACATATGTTGTGTGTCTGCTTCTGTACTAATAGATATATACATATATCATATTTTAATCTTAATTTCGACCTTAATTTAACCTTCAACTTGATATACAGTAATGCAACTAATTAATCTAATGCCAATATAATATATAATACCAAGTGTTTTGTTACGAAGCGTAATATTATACGTTACTTGGTCTAATTCAAATACGTATTCATATTAAAAATACAAGTTCAGTACGTAAGCACAAGCAGTACACTTGATAATGACTCAATAACGGGCTAAACATGTCGTATTTTAAGGTTTGAAGGTTTTAATGTAAATAATCTATAGTTGTATATTTTTATAAAGAAGCTGTTGTATCGACGGATGTAAGAATATTCTATGTACATGATACACTACAGAGCAACACATAAAGATCCTCTTCCATTTTTTTTTCTAATTTTCATTTCACGCATCCTGTTATGTTACAATATACAACCTCTTTATTAACCGTCACAACACAACAAATATCAAGGTCAATGCCCATCTACGGCTCTGCTACATGTTTCGGCTATCAATAGCCATCATCAGGCAAATACATAATAGTACTGTAGTTCAGTGGTGTATATATGTTTAACCATGTATTTGCCTGATGATGGCTATTGATAGCCGAAACATGCAACAGAGCCGTAGATGGGCATTGACCTTAATATTTGCTGTGATTTGACGATTAATAAAGAGGTTGTATCCTCTTCCATGTTAACTAGATCAAATTTCTGGGACATATTGTGAGTTTCCTCAGATATGCCCTCGTCTTCACATCATGATGTTGAACCCCGTTTCAATAGTATCCTCACATTTAGTCTTAGGTCTCCCTAGTGATATTTTCCTTTAAAATATTCTGACCACAATTATGCGTGTTTCTCTTCTTACGCAAGCTTGCTCCATTTCCCTCTAATTTAAAGATGGAGGAAATAAATTTTAATCGTCCTCTGCATTAAATCAAATACTGTATCCTCATTTGTTAAGCGTTTTCAGTGGCCGGCTGACTCAGAGACTTAACTCATACGATTATATTATCCTATATACGTATAAAAGTCAGTATCCTGGTCTGTTGAGAGTAGAATACGTCTGTATCACAAACAACACATTTCAGGTGTTCAATATATGGTGTAAATTGTGTTTATTTATAATTAAAATATACAGTGTGTATAATAAATAGTTATATATGCACATCTTGCATTGTTTCATAATCACACCTGCCCGTACATGCATATAACACGCCATCTTACGTCTGTTTTTATTTTGTGAGTTCAGTCGAGGGCCCTTTTCGGAGAGAATACCGAAATTAAACACGTACTAGCCGGGATGGGTGATGAAGGAAGTAGCTGCTGTCTGCTCAAGGTACTGTCCCAAAATTTACGTGGAGAAACTGATAAAAAAAGACGCAAAACCTTAATGAGCTCGAATTGTTAATAACTTATCTCGGCTACATAATTTATAGAACACCGAAATGTGAAGGCTATTATAAATGCTGATTTGGAGTGGAAGTAAATTACCGTTGCCTATTTTACGCTTCTCTCGCATAATGTGGCTGCACAGATAAAGCCACTAATGACCTCAGTCAGAATACCGACTTCCGCACAGGAACTGAAGCCAGGACCTGTTTCCTAGGCCTGCAGCAGTGGTTTCAAGATTATGTTCCGGTGTTTTTCTTCTCCGAACTGAAAGAAAATAATACCTCACTGTAGCTTGTCTCACTACCGGAGTTCAATTCAAGCAGCACTCAACTGCGCAGCCTTATTGCTAGTCACTGCATCGCCGTCTCGGTTCACTAACTCCAGCACTGCTCAAGAAACTACTCACAATAATCGTTCAGCTTGTCAAGAAACTCCCCTACTTCCAGTGAACCTAAGACTCATTACCGTGTTCAGAATAGCTCTCTACTGGGCCATAACCACATCCGATAAACCCTCGTATATCGTTTCCTAAGTATTGATGTTAATATCATCCTCCCATCTGTATCTAGATTTTCCAAATATTCTGTTCCCTTCACCTTTTCTGAATGTAATTCGCTACTCATTTTTATCTCTGCCAAGCCTATTATTTGTTGCGTCTGTCACAACCTTTTTTTATTTAGTCATCCTCATCATATTTGGTCAAGGCTAAATTTCATGAAGAGTACGTGATAACGTAGCGGGTTCGATTCCCGATGAGGTCATTTGAATTTTCAGTTGACCTAATCCTTCCAGCCGCACTATGGCCCTGGGGTCGACTCAGTCTCTAACAGAAATGAGTACCAGGAATGTTTCTAGGGGGCACAGGGCGGCCGGTGCGTAAGGTTGACAATCTTACCGCCATCTGCGAGTCGATTATCTAGAAAATGTGGGAGCCTCGACGTCTCACAATCCCATGGGCCTTCACGACTTTTTACGGGGATAGCTTTACCTTTTTACATTTTATGAAACTCCACATAATGCAGTTTTCCCCGGCCCTATGAAGGCAATAATACATTATTTTGGTGATAAGAAATTCATGTATTTTCAAAACGGTTAAAGATATAAACATAGAGCAACTTGAGAATAGCAAAGAAACTCATTAAGTTTAAGTTGATAACATTTATTGTAACACATCAGCCTCCAGTGGCCCTCCTATCGCTCTCACAGGAAAGTGAGTTTCAGGCGCAGATGACGCAATGCTGCGACTGGTAGAACGAACACGGTCTACTGCTTCGGTGCCCCACATCTGGACTTTACTCCATGCGGCATCTACCTATGTGCATATGTCAAGATAGTAGCAGGTTTCCCACCGCGGCTGCCCGGGTTCGAAACCTAGTCAGGTCATGTGGGATTTGTGGTGAACAAAGTGGTACTGGGGCAGTTTTTCTACGAATGCTTCGGTTTCCCCAGCCAATTCTAATTCCACCGACTCGGTCTCACCTCACTCAAACAAAATAAAAGAAAGTAATCCCTGATTTCACAGTCCATTCGAGAGTTTCGAGAGCGAATTTCGCGGGAGATATCGAGCGTCGATGAATCAGTTTCGACGTACATAGGAAGAGGTTCAAGTTCACTTCGAAGTTTGCAGAGTAAATAATGAAGCACATATTGAACTTCTGTAGATAAACTTCACCATTTTCCATGCAGTTTTCAATTTGTTTCATGTTCGTATCTATAACCGTTTCGAAAAACGAGTACACTAATTTCTTATCGTTAAAAATCATTTATAACAACTATATATTATTTCTCTTAGAATCAATATTCTGCTGAGTGCGCTGTTCTGAAACAACCCCAGTCTAAGTTTTTTTTTCTAATGTGAGAAATCACATAGTTATCTTTGAGGACAATTGTTACATAATAGAAAATTTGGTATACAATTTATTATATCGGTTTCATCTCATATGAAACTTCTAGATTAATCCTTCACAATCGATTTCGCATGGAGGTTCAATCATCTCTCTGGTGGGATGTTAAATTTCCCATCAGTTAATAATAGTCCCATGTAATTTTATGGAACAATTTCTGCTGAGAGTAAGATAGGAGAATATAGCAAGAGCTTTGTGGTTAGGGAGAAGTAATAATTTTTACGAAAATTCTCAGATGTAAGATACGTATTCTCTACCTTTTCATAATGGATATAGTAGTGCAATACGATGTACAGGAGTCTCTCCCGAAGTAACCGTCAGCCATTCGGATTCAGCCCCAAGTTTTTCTCAAGTAGTAACACCGCACCTGCTTTCTTCCCACGGCAATATTATGGCGTAAGTCTGGGTTGCGGGGCTTTCACTCCCCCTCAATGTGAACAGAAGCATCGTTGTATCGAAGTCTGTTTCTCTCACAGCTGTAAAAGGGACTGATGCGCTGTGATACCATAGAGATGTTCGTAATTATGGGATAAGGGCTGAGTCCTAGAGAAGACGGTGGTTGTTTTACCACAACACTCTCAGGTTTCAGGATTTCGGTTCGATTCTAAATGAGGATTGTAACTTCGGAACAATGTAGGTGGCTACGGGATAGAATTGAAAAACAAAATCAGGAATTCTGGAAACATGTTATAACCCCTCGATTGTTATCTACGTCACTAGAAGGAGACTACCAACAACCATAACTTGAGGTATTATTCTGCTTATTTATTTGCATAATTTCCAGCAGTACAGAATCTATTTTCGTAAATATCAGATCATCATCATCAGTAATCTGTCAAGACGACAGGTCCACAGTCTCTTCCAAAACAATTCCTCCACTTGATGCGATCTAGAGCTTTCTCCTTCAAATGACAGCATCCTCTTCTGTCCCCAAGGTCATCCAGCATCTTCTTACGTCTTCTTCCTCGTCTTCTTGTCACTTATATCCGCCCCTCTAACTTTCCTTCAAATATCAGATAAAGTCTCGAAATTTGCCTCGCCAGCCATGTTTGAAATTTGTAACATACAGAAGTCTTTAAAATGAAGTATGCTTATGAACTAACGGTATATTAATTTCACACATTTTGTTATATATATTTGTTTTCAATTTGATACCGACACAAAACCGAAAGCTGAATATAGATTTCGTGCTTTCAGAATGAGCTACATAAAAATCAGTGAAATAAAAAAAAGTCGGTTCAAAGATATTGCACGTACACTGTCTTAACTGCTTTATCTTGGAGAAGAAATTAATTGCTACTCGGTACAGTATTTTCGATTATCGAATATGTAACAAGTGTAAAGTTCGTCTGACCAGTAACGTTTGTGTCTCTAGTGTCTGTGTGTTATTTGCCTGGAAAGACTATGTATACAGATGTATTTAACGCTACAGTCTCCATAAATTACTAAAATAATCTTATCCCTTTTCGAGATAATCACCCTTTTATGTTTTGGGGAAGATTTGAAGGGCGCCTGTTTCGGGATCTGGAATATTCATATTCACTGTGTACTGACATAGACTTAACTAACCTTAGAAAACCGAATAAGAATAAAATCCGTCCAATCGTTCAGGCGCTAGCGAGGCGCACTTGCATACATATGTAAATTAATACATACTTAAATACATACAAACGCCGGTCACGGTAGCCGAGCGGTCTAAGGCATGTACTGTCTTCGCTCGCTTGGAAAACCGGGATCGTGTGTTCGAATCCCACTCGAGGCATGGATGGCTGTATTGTGTGTGTTTATTCTTTGTTTGTGTTGTTCTGTGTGTAGGTAGCGGCGTTACGACGGGCTGATCCTCCGTCAAAGAAACATATCAACTGCGTATAAGATTAAGAAACTGCAAAAGAGGCCAAGGTCCAAAGGGCTGTAGAGCCATAGAGAGAAAGAAGGAACTGTAATGCATGCCTTCCTTCCGTACTGAGAGCGAGGATTATAGCAAGTGTCACGTAACTTCGATCAAGGCCAAGAGTACCCTTGAATGCGCAGAAGAAAATTTTCATACAAGGGGCTGGAGGGTGTGAGAAGTTACAGGCGGCCAGTGGAAGAACGAGTGTTAAGAAACTCCTCCCACCACAGGCTATGCGCGGGATTTGACTATGAATGCGGGGCCCTGTTCGAAGTTACGTGACACTGTCTATACTGAACTGTGGTACATTACTCTGATGCCGCTGCACTATTATTAAAGGGGAACAGGAAGCAATACAAAGGTTCCATACCGGCTAGGGACCGAAAGGATTCTCTCTTCCTATAAAGCAAGCAAATATTGTCAGGGCACACACAGAGATTTCGATGTAACGGAATTGAATTCGAACATAGATTGGCCATGTAGAAGTGTGTACGAACAAGTGGTTTATCTGTAAAGTGGTCGTTACTGTTGTTTGAAGTTGCCTCTGTTTCCCGTCCACTTTATGCTTGTTAACACCATGAAACCATTCCTCGGGGGTGAAGCAAGACCTGTTAACAGGTTGGAAGGGTGTTTGTTGACGTAAAGAGCAAATGAATCTGGACTCCCGTACCTAGTCCGGTTATTCGTCATGGGCTTGCATCCCAAAACTAAACTTCGCTACTCAAATTATTAGAAAGAGTTTCTTAGACGTGATCTGTATGTTTCGTCATCGACCTTGACGGAGAGAAGGACGGACGGACAGACTGACACCGTTCTTTTTTATGCGACAGTTTTCTGCCAATGTTTTGAGAGAAACTGATAATTTTTACTTCTTTACGTATTCATTTCTATTATGAAAACGCTTAAAATACGCGAAATCCTGGGAAGAATCAACCACTTACCTTCCTCTCGGTACATATTGTGTATTAGATGCAACACGGACCGCATAGAAACCACAGTGTCCATCAGTTCTTCTATTGTTGCATGTGTATTCGTTACCGTGGGAAATTCTAAACCCTGTACAGAATTATCACGGCACAATTAAAATGAGGTCCGTGGACATTTTGAGCATGGGACCGCCTCTGTGGTCTAGCGGTAAGAGTTCCTGGCTACAGATCCATAGGTCCCGGTTCGATTCCCGACACTACCAGATTTTCTGAGAAGTAGCGGGTCTGGAACGGACTCCACTCAGCCTCATGAGGATAAATGAGGAGCTATTTTAAGGAATTAGCGGCTTCGTTCTACAATACTGAAATTAACGGTCCTGGGGATTCGTTGTGCTGACCAAGTGACACTCTCTACCCGCTAAAGTTGGCTCTAACTTCGTCGATAAGCTGCGGTCGCTCGGTCGGTATAATTCGTTTGCGGGCTGGAACCACGGAGTTTGTTTGTTTTTATATAAAATGTAATATCTCCACTGGTTTGCTCTTCTTTCTTTCTTCATAAGGTTTATTGATTCTTGGGTATCTAAATTTTGTCCATGTTTGTAATTATCTTCGGTGTATTTCTATCCTCCAGTAACCAAAGTTCAGTCTTTTGAGCTAAATGTAAGCATTTAACCTCATATTTACGTACAAAGTCACTGACTCATGGAACTGAGCCCGTTTCGAAACGGCGACAATTGTGCGGCCACTCAAGAACTTCCCAGCATTTTACGGAACCCGGAGGTTCATTTCCATACTCACAAAAGCTCTTCAATGGTCCCTATCCTGAGCCACATTAATCCAGACCATACTATCCAATCCTATTTCTCTAAGATCCACCTTAATATTGTCCATCCACCTATGTCTACGTCTTGGTCTTCCCAGTGGTCTCCTTTCTCCTGGCATTCCCACAAATATCCTATATGTATTCCTTTCTTTTTTTAATAATTCGTGTTACATGCCCTGTCAATCTCATCCTCCTTGACTTGATCATTCTAATTATAATTGGCGAAGAGTACACGTTAAGAAGCTGAGCGAATTATCAGTGATCTCTGTGAGGATCGCTTCTTTACGAGGACGACACTAATTACGAAAAGAAAGGGGTACCAACAGATCAAAGGACTGCACCCCTCCTAACGAATATTTGAACTTGTAAAATTAGATCAAAATTAGGTGATATCAACAAAATTAAAAAGTGTTTCGTTTTGATGGGTGCCGTTTGAGGGGAAATAAAACAGAAATTGTACTCCTGAGCCAAGAATTCATTTAATTAAATTAATCTCAATTATGCAGTCCCTTCTTCTACAAAAATACTTAGTTTAATTGTAGGAATAAATCTATTTATGAATACTTAATTACTTAATATACCTTCATACCAACTTTTGATTCTGTTCGCTTATTTCTTGCTTGTGGAAAGTGTATAATAGTACTTTACGATTTTTGCCTTCTAATTTGTTGAGCCCCTTCCTTCTCTGTGTGACTTCGTACGTAATGAGGAGAGGTGCTGTGAGCATGTTAAACAGGGCCCACTTCATTCGGTAGGTTGGTAATGTTGCTGTGTTACTGACGTAAGTTTAACTTCTTTCCCATCGACTTTCAGATCCGAAGTATCCAGAATTCAATTTTCATTAACAACTTCTGTCTTTTTGTGCGGTTTCTTTCTCCTTTTTTCTTCCCTCTCATCTTTCTTGAGGAGGGATATTTGATTGTATTTTCGTAAATTGTTTAAGGATGCTGTATGTTATGAAGTTTTAATTTTAGCTGGAGTGATGGTTAGAACTGTAACTTGGAAGAGATTAAAAAGAAAAATCTGGTGCTGCTACAACGTTCATCTGGAGAACTAAATCCCACGTGCATCGTGCTTCCATCTTGAACACTTGAAACTTATTGCATTAGTCAATAAATGTTTTTGTCTTTTTTGGAAGGATAGTCTCGTCGCCGTGTTAAAATGCACCCTCACTTGAACCACTATCCTGCGCAGTTTTATCCAGGCAAGATATTCACAACATACGTATATGTTGTATAAACCCTGTCCATATTACTTGTTTGTCTGTGTGCATTTCTGCTAAGGAAAAGTGGTCCAATTACTTGGGCTTATTGGAGGATGGGAAAAGGTACTGTGCCTGTTTAAAAAAGTGTACGTTTCAAACTAATTACAACACTGTCGTAGCGTAGTTGGTTGAATCACTATACTAGAAGACTGAGGATCGCAGGTTGAAATCCAGATGTCATTGGATATTTCAATTTACCTAACAATTCCAGCGGCGCTATGGCCCTGTGGTCAACTCAACCTCTGAGAGAAATGACTACCACGAATCTACAGGGNGGGGGGGGGGGGGGGTAAAGGGCGGCTGACGCGTATGGCTAACAACCTTACCGCCATCTGTGAGCCAATTGTCTAGAAAGTATGGAAGCCTCGACGTCTCTCAACCCTATGGGGCTTCACGGCCTGTTACAGGGTTACTTTCACCATTTTTACGTAAATAATTAAGAGTTTATTCACGACCTTAGAAGTGAAAATTCTGCTGCGAAAGTCAAACTTACGTTCGAGGCTGTCCCCCTTCGGATATACGTATATGAAGAGTAAGCTCTCAAGATAGTCAGTTTCACTTCTTTTAGTTTATCGTTTAACTTTCAAGCAAATGATTTATAGAACATGACATATTATTCTTTGTAATGCCGGAATCGTACACTCAACCAAACCTATTCTCTAATGTGATCTCACCTGTCATCTGCGGTCGGTGTCACTGTTACCAGCGCAGACGGGCAGTCACCAGGCAACGCGAAAGGAACTTGATCACGGCATGTGCCAAACCATTCAAGTTATTTAGCACTACATATTTGCTCTTAGAGTTATTCTTCTTCATTGCAACAATTTTTATAAAATTACAACCAACAAATATTATGTTCAGCTTCGTTTTAATGAAACAAAGGACTCCGTTTTCGTTTCTAACTACTAAAATGTTGTTAGTGGATACAAATAACAAATTTAGCTATTTCTCCTTCATACTAAGGTGTGCAATATGACAGTTGAATAAATTGTGAGAATACTTGAAGAATAATCAGAAAAAGAGGTGGCAGAGAGCGATAAACACAAAAAGAAAGAAGCTAAAAGCTATCACAAAAGACAGTAAGAAGAGAGCGGCCCAACAACCAGAAATTCAGAAGTACGTTATGGAGCCAACACGCCTGATAACGGATGGAAGGCACAGTGGCAGTGGTAGTGTTCTCTTCAATAGGGATAATGGAAAATTCTATGGTATTCAAAAACAGAAAAGTCTAAAAAATATATATATATAAAAATGTTTCTAAGAACCTATCGTTGTCGCTTATGAAGCCAGATTTTAATCGAAGAGTTAAGACATTAACGTTCACAGGTGATTTTTTAGTAGATGTGTGACTGGGGTTATTTCTAACACGGGTCAGTTTTAACGCTTCAAATTTATAGAGCCGCAGAGGGGAGAAACAGTGGTGCAGTATTAGTGCTCTGTATTTCCGCATGTATTGTTTTGCGCTAAGTTACCAAAAAAAAAAA
>NW_019719359.1:274216-396770 GCF_002891405.2 Cryptotermes secundus | reverse complement strand
GTTACCAAAAAAAAAAAAAACGAAAACCCGTGAACGAATTTCAGATCATATAATTTGGATTGGCCGGTCACGGTAGGGCCACTGGGATCGTGGGTATGGCTGTTTGGTATGTTTATATGTTTATTCTGTGTTTGTGTTGTCCTGTGTTTAGGTAGAGACCTTGAGACGAGCTGATCACACGCCCAAGGAGTCCTACCGTCTGTAAAATGATCGTGAATCTAAAAATTAGAGGCCATGGTCCAAGAGGGCAGTAGGGCAATAGAGAAAAATATAATTTGGATTTTGACTCTGAACAGGAAAACACCTTCAAATATTATAAGTAATGAGTTAGTTCTGTATATCAATGTACACGTCAGTACAAACATAAATTTTCCCAAGAAGTGACATGGAACTGAAGTTACTACTACAAACTGATTGAATGCCTCTTAGGTAAAGTGTTCATGTCTATCTAAACGTAGTCTGGGGATAACTAGTACTGCTAGGACCATGAACAGCAGTCGAGGAAAAGTCGATATATTTGTGACAGTTTGTCTGGGTAGGATCATACAAATACATTGGAACACCAAAACCTTTGCAATATTGATAAGACAGATGTATATACTGTACACAGCCTTCTGCTTGCTGCAGAAGGCAAGAAGCAAGTAGACCCCTTGACATCCCGCAAACTTAGAACGCCGACCAGAATGGTTTTCGCAGTAAACGCTAAAGGGATTTGTACGGTATCGATGTTTATATTCCACGAAGAAACATCTTCATGGGCATTTCCTTCTAGATGGACCTGTAGGTTGTATATGGGTAAGGAATGCATCCGTTAGATGCAAAGAAAATAATTTCTGGCATTTATAAAATATTCTGCAAAACGTGCCACTCTAACGAAGGGCAATACAATTCTCTTACTACATGGAAATCATGGAAGTCATCCATACTTGCCAACAGCAGAGTACCACAGAGAGAATCTCATTATCTCCCTACTGTTCTCAGTCTTCAGTGTCTGCATGTCTGTACGTATGGCCGCTTTAAATGTTTCGTGGTTGAGGAGCAATCTAGGCTGTCGAATAGTCATTTACAGCATCTCAGAAATCGTAGCTGTTGCTCTTCATCGAGCTGCAAAGCCTTAATTCTTCTCAGTAATCTGCCGCGCCATAGCTCAAGCGGTAAGTCGCTGGCTTCCCACCGCGGCGGCCCGGGTTCGATCCCGGGTCTGGTCAAGTGGGATTTGTGGTGGACAAAGTGGCGCTGGGGCGGGTTTTCTCCGAGTACTTCGGTTTCCCCTGCCAATCTTCATTCCACCAAATTATCCATCATCATAATCACCCTGGACAGGCTACCATAGGACAATCAGTGGCCGCCGTGCCGAGTGGATCCAGTTCGACTCCACCCCCCACTAAGCGAATTAAAAAGAATGAAAGAAACTTGCTCCGACTAGAATTTGCTCATTCAATCGGAATGTGTTTGAAGAGTAGTAGTTTGACCCTTGTAAAAAAACTGAGATGACAAACGCAGGATTTCAAAGGAGCTGCCTCACCCCGTAATTATTCTGAAACACCTTCTCCTGATTAGTTCCAGCAGCATTTCTAAGGAAACCCACAAAACTAGGTGATATGATTCATCAACAAGCAAACTCATTGTTGACTCCTGAAGGGTCCATTCTTCCGGTAGAGAAGTTTCAAATCAAATGTCAACGAAGCATGTACATGAAAGAAAGGAATGAGTTTGATTCCAACAAGCAAGCAGGCAAGTCTATCTCTAGTAAACGCCATAAAAATACGACTCTACGAGAAGAGATGAAATGCAGGCAAAATGAAGTGGAACAATATCTTGTTGTTAAAAATATATCACTTTGCAAATAAAAAGGTAGTTCATCGGCTGAAACAGAAATGTTCACTTTTGTATGTCTCTGCAACTACAGAAACAGTCGTTTCAGTGAGGTATTGGTGCAATGTAGCATCTCTAGTGCTTGACGTCAAGTTCGACGCAAAAAAGAGAAGTCATTGTAAGAGCCTAACCATCCTTCAGACTGAAATTCAAAGAAAATCTTAGGTTTGGAATGTAAGCAGTAAATTAATTGATTGACAATTTATCAAATGCGACAGGCAGAAGTCTGATAATTATACATACAAATGTAAGAGTAATTATTGACAAATATTTTTCGATAGCGTGTACCCACAACTGATAAGATTTTACTGTTACAGTTGCATATTCCTCTGAAGAATAAAATAATCGTGAGGAGTATTAATTTCTTTGTAAGTTTTTGTTACTTTAGTAATGTTACATTTTAGCGTCCTCTTGCACTGACGCATGTCCATAATTTATGCTAATCGTCTTACAGTGCATACACTTTTTTCACCTTACTCTTCTCTTTTCCACTACATGTTTCAGCACTAATGTGCCATCTTCAGTTGCGTTTTCTCTATGCACGTCTAACTATTGCATTGTATGCCCTGATGTCTTCATACTAAAATGAGTATAATATATACTTTAGTAGTTTAATTTACCCACATATCATTGCATTGTAACAATACGAATTTCTAGAAATATATACCTGTTACAACTAGAATGTACATTGCAGAGCTGGGTAAAGATGTATGTGCAAACTCAACACATGGTCTTCTCATATAGATATATTGTAACGTGTTTCGTTATCGAATCCCACTTCTGACACCAGTGTAACGTGCTTTAGTTCGTAAAAATTCTGACACCAAATTGTCACGTGTCTTGAGATCGAATCTCGTCGGTCACGTGTGTAAGTTCAAATCCCACTTCTGACACCAATGTAACGTGTTTCGTTATCGAATCCCATTTCTGACACCAGTGTAACGTGTTTTGCGTTACTGATCCCTCTTCTGACACCAATGTAACGTGTTTCGTTACTGAAGACGCCGTACGGATTGGTTAATATCACATATTGTCACAATATCTTTGTTACCCCATTATAAATAGCGTAATCACAGACTGAAATGGCAACGTTTGTTTCAGTCGATATAAGAAGTAGTATTATCTACTTTTCGAAATATAGCGAGAGTCTCCTGACAAAAGAGTTAGCAAATAGCGTTCAGTGTATAGGTGCTAATCTGCGGATGCAACTGCAGACTTCATTCTATACTAAGAGCATGTAAGAATGACGTACGGTTGTAATAAAGAACATTTTAAGTCAGTACATCATCATCAGTAATCTGTCAAGACGACAGGTCCACAGTCTCTTTCAAAACAATTCCTCCACTTAATGCGATCTACAGCTTTCTCCTTCAAATGACAGTATCCTCATCTGTCCCCAAGGTCATCCAGCATCTTCTTACGTCTTCTTCCTCGTCTTCTTGTCACTTCTATCCGCCCATCTATCTTTCCTTCGATAGCTTCTTTTAGAAGGCAGTTTCTGCGTAAAACATGACCAATCCAATTAGCCTTCCGTTTTCTTATTTCATGTAGGATATTCCTCTGCTCACTGACTCTAATTAACACTTCTTCATTTCTCACATAATCGGTCCAACTGATCTTCTCCATTCTTCTCCAACACCACATTTCGAAACTTTCCAGATGTTTCTGATCTACTGCCCTAAGTGTCCATGTTTCAGCCCCATACAGAGCTATGCTCCAAATGTAGCATTTCACTAGTTTCTTCCTCAAATTTAAGTCCAATTTGCTGGTAAAAAGATTCTTCTTCTTGCTAAATGCAGCTTTTGCCATGGCAATCCTGGATTTAATTTCACAAGTACACCTTCCATCATCTGTTAACAAGCTACCCAAATATTTAAAACATTTCACATTCTCCACTTGTTTTTGGTCTATCTTTATTGTGACTGGGGTTGGTTGTCTCGAAATTTTCATTACTTTTGTTTTCTCCACATTCATTTCCATGCCATAGCACCTTCCAATTTCAATTAGTCTATCAATCATGCCCTGTAGCACAGTTTCTTCCTTAGCCATTAACACAAGGTCATCTGCATATTTCACAGTTTGAATAATTTGCCCTCCTACTTTGAAGTCACCGAGCCCATCCAGAGCTTCCTTGGTAAGGCATTCGCTGTACAAGTTGAACAGAATTGGTGATAAACAGCATCCTTGTCGAACTCCTCTTCCAATCTGCACACTTCCTGTCTCCCCCCTGTCCAGTCGTACTCTAACTTTCTGATCCATGTACAATTTGCTAATCAATCTTCTTTCATGCCAATCGATACCTGTTTCTTTCAGGATCTGCATTAATTTGGTCCAGTTTACCCGGTCAAATGCCTTCTGCCAGTCTATGAAGCAAACACACAGTTCTTCATCTATCTCCAAAGTTCGTTCCGCTATAATTCTCATCATCCCAATTGCATCCCTGGTTCCTTTTCCTCTTCTAAATCCAAACTGATCTTCTCCAAGTACATCCTCTATTTTCCTTTCAATTCTTCTTTTAAGTATCTTTGCTATTATCTTTGCTGTATGTGCAATAAGACTTATTGTGCGATGGTCGCTGCATTTTGTAGCTTTTGTCTTTTTCTTTAAGGCAATCATTGTAACTTCTGTAAAGTCCTTGGGCCACTCTCCACTTGCATATATGGTGTTCATTATTTTTGTCAGTGTTTTCAAACCACCTTCTCCCAGTAACTTGAGCACATCTCCAGGTACATCATCATCTCCTGTAGCCTTTCCCTTCCTCATTTCCTTGATAGCTTTTTCCACCTCACTTTGTAAAATATATGGTCCTTTCTCGTCTGTATCTACTTCTTCTTCCGGTTCAACTTCTAAGGTTTCTGGCCGATTAGGCCGATCATATAGTTCTGAAATATAATTTTCCCAAATTTTCAGCACTTGCCTCAGTACGTACGGGCTAATTGTACCATAGAACCCTTGAGTTGCAATTATATATATAATTTTAAATTTTACATGAACTTTACTTTTAATTAAATAATTATTATGCTCATGTCTAATGAACAACAAAACATTTTGATAAAAATATTCACGTTTATCAGTTACTCTCTTATACAAACTGTTCCCTGCTCCTCCTCGAGGGAACGCAGACTCGAGGGTGCGCTCTCAGCTGCGTGTGAAGGGAGCTTCGACTTTGATATGGGAATAATTTTATAGGGGGGTACTACATTAGTAACTTCATGGAACGACTAACGAAAAATACTAATTTATTAGTGAAGTCGCTGGCTTCCCACCCCGGCGGCCCAGGTTCGATCCCGGGTCTAGTTAAGTGGGATTTGTGGTGGACAAAGTGGCGCTGGGGCGGGTTTTCTCCGAGTACTTCGGTTTCCCCCGCCAATCTTCATTCCATCAAATTCTCCATCACCATAATCACCCGGGGCAGGCTACAATAGGCTAATCAGTGGCCGCCGTGCCGAGTGAACCCAGTTGGACTCCACCCCCCACTAAACGAATTAAAAAAGAAATTACTAGTGAAGACCTTTCACTTCGAACCAGGTTTGTCAACCATGACACAGCGACGATCAGTGTCTTTAGCAGAGCAGTTTGTCACGGCGGCAACGCGTCGACTCGATCTCAGGAGTATGGCATTGCGCTCACTGCTTTCTTCATTTCTTAGTTTCGTCATCTTCGTCGTCGGCACTTCAAAGATTAGGCGAATAGCCTTTTCAGGCCTCTAGTATTATTACATCTCCTTCCACCTACTTCTTGGCCTTCCTACGTCTCTGCGGCGAGATGGACGATAATGTCGCATATTTGGTCAAAGCAAGAACTGTGAAGCCATAGAACCAGCCGTTGCTAATAAATGCCCGCACACGCAACAATAGAGGAAACGTAACGATACGTGACGCGTACAGCCGTTGCTATGGAGCTATTGGGTAAGCATGTACGCGGTGACGTCATGCAACAATAGTCGTAGAAGAGGTGTTGCAAGCGGTGTTCTGTGTGGGTCCACTCCGAGGCTACATGACTCGACCGACCGAGTTCAGTTCAGCGAGTGAGTGCAGTGCAGTTGAGGGTGCAGTTGTGAAGTGTTAACCAGCAGACAACGGAAGCAGAAGATTATTAGTTGCTAAGAGCCGTTACCAGGAAATGTCTAGTGAAAACATTGCAGAGGAATAGCCATTTTTGAGAGCTGTTACCAAGTAAAGACTAGTGAAAGGAGATTGAAAAGACTTAAAGTGGAGTGATTTGTAGTGTGGAAATCAGCAATAGTTGTATAGTTATTTGCTGTTAATACCTGTAAGCGGTCAATAAATATATTCACCAATCCAAACTCCGTCTATAATCACTAATACAAATGTCAGTATTTATGGGTTTGGAGTGGAATGCGAGTCTGTTCCATCCTCTTAGGTACATTTTTCGTTTGTCTCTACATTCTGTGATTTTCTCGTATAAAAGAAAGATACCCAACTCTTGGTTTTCATGGTTTTCTTGGTTTATCCAGTAAAATAATACACTCTTCCTCACACTTTCCTCTGAATCAGCGTGGCAGCCGTCATGATGGATATCGTTCGATGTTGTGTATTATCTTGAGGTAAAAAGAAACAAAAAAAAAACATGAAATAACCAACATATTTTAAGTTTCCGTGACAAGTGCTAGGTTCGGAGTTTCACCGAAGACTGTAGTAGACCGAATAAATTAAGGTTAGACACAATTAGCACCGTTTAAATTTCAGATTTTTTTTCAACTCGTTTAGTTTCGGTTTTATCCCTGTCTCTGTTTTGAAATCCACAGAACTTTGTTCTGCTGCGTGAAGTTCTGTACGTCGCTGAACGGTGTCGCCTCCATTATTCGTAGCCATTTTGCTGCTGAAAATATTACTCTAGATGACATTCTGTTCTTGAATATATATTTGTTTTTTTCCTCACTTCTTAAAATTCGCAAAAGTACAAGCTGCTGCTCAAGCCGATAGCCGAATTATTACAGCGGCAACTCCTCTCATCACGTTCATGAAGAAGGCAGTTCGAACACCTTTCCACTTTCTATATTCTGCTGCCTGATGCTCGTCTGTGCCTCATGCCAAGGCCTGGAACATACCATTCTTCTTAAGGAAAGTGACATTTCTTTTGTAAAATTTGATGTTTTCACGGCGGTGACTATGAAGAGTGCTGTCTTCTAGAATGTGGCGCCGTGTAAACATTGTGTAAACCGACGTTTCGGAGGAATTTGTCTCCTCCATCTTCAGGGTATAACAATCCCCGAGCGAGGAACCAGCGTGAGCAGGTGGCTGCAGTCACACGGCGCCAAATTCCAGAAGACGGCAATCTTCGACATTTCTTTTATATTTACCCGTATCGAAACATAAGACTGATAATTATAATTTGCACAATATTAAGCTGATCCTTATTGTTTTCCTCCTTCCAATTCTCCACCCTTTAGCTTGATTTTCGTTTATCGTATTGTACACGAAAATGCAGTAGGACTGAAATATGTCGTTTCCTGTTTGTCCCGTTTCTCTCTTCCTTGAACCTGGCACTTCTAAAGAATTGTCAAGCAACACGCTGCTTCTTACAACTGTTGTTACATTATGTTGTAAACATTATTTTGACATGCAGTGTTTCGGACTTTGTTTATTTTTCATTTACCGAAACCTAGTTTTGGTCAGCATTGTATGATTATGGTGTTTTCTCAGACCGGCCTTTGGTCAAATACATTTTTCACAAATTGAGGTTTGGTTAACCTACAATATTTCGATTTATGACTGCTTTCCGACATTGCTCTTAAGATGTGTATGGCTATGCGGAAAATGGTAGCCTGTTTACCCAGAGTATATATGACCAACATTTGAATTCATGTATCCAGTAAATAGCCGATCTCAGTCGCCGCGCGGTCTAAGGCATGAAATTCCTTCGCTTTCTCCAATTCTGGGATCGTGTGTTGGAATCCCACTAAAGGCATGGGTGTTGGCATTTATTCTGTGCTTGTGTGTAGGTAGTGGCTGTGCGACGGGCTGATCCTCCGTCCAAAGGTCCTGCCGACTGTTTAAAATTAAGAAACTGAAGTGAAATGAAGCGTTTCACGGGTGCCCTATGCTCCAAATTGGAGAAACGGAAATAAATATAGATAAATAAATTAATTATTTAAAATTAATATTCATTCATTGATAGCAGGATTCATTCCTGATAAACTCAAGGAGAAAAGCTTTCAATTGATAATAGACGTATACTGCATCTCCAGCAAAGCCTTAAAGTATGCTTGGCATAATGCGCTTTATCGGTTTAAGGCATGTACTGTCTTCACTCGCTTCGAAACCGGGATCGTGGGTTCGAATCCCACTTAGAGCATGGCTGTTTAGTTTGTGTGTGTGCGTTTTTCTGTGTTTGTGCACAGGTAGAGGCTCTGCGACGAGCTGATCAACCGCCCAAGGAGTCCTACCGATTGTGTAAGATCTAGAAAAACCGAAGTGAACGGAGAAGTTCATGGAGGTAGGCCTAGGCCCACTGGGGCTGTCGTGGAAGGGGGGAAAAAAAGTATGTGTAGTTGATCTCATTAGTGAACTTCAGAATTTTTGCTTCTCACCAAATATTTTGATCAATAAAAGATTAAAATATAGGCGGCACATATATACTAAGGAGCCGACTTAGCTCAGACGGTATAGCGACTTGCTACGGGCTGGACTACTGAGGAGTCGGAGTTCGAATCCCTCTAAGGTCAAGAATTTTCTCTTCCCCAAGTCTTCCAGACCGCCTCCCGAGTCCACCCAACCACCTAACCAGTGGGTACCGTGGTCTATTTCTCAGGTGGTAAAGCGGTCTGAGCGTGAAGCTGACCACTCACCTGCAGCTAGTGTCAAGGTCAAAAGAATTTATATCTATACATCCACTCCCCCATATGCCTCCATGGCTTTACTTTACGTATAGTGGGAATAAGGGAGATGACAGATGCCCACTGTGTAAGCGACTACTAGCCTGTCAAGCAGATTGTCTTTTGGCGCTTGTTATGATGGATTCATTTTCAGTAGACCGAAGTTCGTACTTCGGGGCCATGAAAATATGCCACGGCTTTGTTCAAATTTAAGAGGGACACGAACATACAAACAGAGGCGCGATGTATTAATGTTAATTGCGTGTCCCTAATGAAATGAGAGTGCACTACGACTGCGAAACGACGATCCTACATAAGTCACTGCTGCTCTGACATATCTGATTGCCAACCCTGTCGATATTATAAATTTCTGGGACACATTGTTCCCTTACTTGGTCGATAGAGCAGCGTAGGCCTGCCCTGAAGGCCCCTGGTTACACTACGCTTGGCTGTTTGCCTCTTCACTCCAGAGGAATAGAGGCTGAAGGTACAACTGTCTGTTTACATGGAGGGACCTGGTAGTCATATTGCCACCTTCTCAGCGACTCCAAGTTCTGCAGTGTCACTTATGAATGGTTTCTCTGTTTGTTCCTTATTCTTTTTTTTCCTTTTACTCCTTTTTCTTTATTTCGAAAATTGCGGGTCTCTATAGACATTCAGCTAGAGTAAACGTGGCTGAGAGTGCTAAGGACAGTTTTTCAGTTGCTGGCTGCTCGAGACAGAAGATTGTCAATGCATATCTGTTCAGAGCGGGGGCACGCGGTAGCGTAGTGGTTGAGAGGCTATGTTACAAGCCTCAAGCTCGCGGGTTCAAGTCCCGATGAGGTCACTGGATTTTTTCAGTTGACTTAATCCTTCTAGCCGCGCTAGACCCTGGGGTTTACTCAGCCTCTAACAGACATGAGTACCAGGAATTAATTAAAAATAATTTTCCTGGGGAGTAAAGCGCGGCCGGCGCGTAAGGCTGACAACCTTATCGCCATCTTTGAGCCGATTGTCTAGATAGTGTGGGACCTTATGGGCCTATGGATAACTTTACTTCTTTTTTACTTTTATCTGTTATATCTGTTATACAAGGTATACACAAAAGAATGGCTCGGTTTCAAAAGATAACAAGAAATTTATTTCTCAACTTACACGGGCACAACACACACCGTCAGCGGCGGCAACTCTCCGAGTTCCTCTTGCGCTACCAGCAGTTCGTTTCTCATGCTTACTGCGTGGCCGCGGGGCCAGTTTCAAAGATGGCGTTGCAGCATGAGAAGGCTTTCTGTGTGCTCCGTTTTGAGGTGTCCAGATCTATGATTACAGCGCAGCGTAAGTTTCGTGCACGGTTTCAAAAAGACGAACCACACAAGAATAACACAAGCAGGTGGTACCGACAGTTTGTAGAAACTTGATGCTTGTGTCCTGGTCGACCTCGTGTGTCTGATGACAACATTGAAAGAGTGCGTGAGGCGTTTCAGCGAAGTCCCCGCAAGTCAGTGTGTAGAGGAAGCAGAGGATGACAGTGTGGAAGGTGTTGCGTAAGCGGCTATGTTTTAAACCGTACAAGATGTGAGTGGTGCAGGCCATTAAACCAGCAGACAAAGTGAAAATGCGTGGCTTTTGCGAGGAGATGTAGTTGAAAATGGAGGAAGATGGGTTCACAGAAAGACTGATCTTCTCCGATAAAGTCACATTCCACATCAGTGGCAAGGAGAACAGACACAATGTCCGTATCTGGGGAACCGAGAAACCACATGCACAGATAGAGCACCAGGGCGACTCTCCAAAATCAACGTTTCCTATGCGGTGTCCGGCGAGAAAGTGAACTGCCCATTTTTCTTCGCTGAAGCAACTTTGACTCGCGATTCATTTTTGGACATGTTGGAAAGTTGGTTGTCACCCCAACTGAATACTAATCATGACGATTACATTCTGCAACTGGACGGAGCTCCCCCCTATTTTCACAGGAATATACGAATGTTTCTCTATCGTGTTCTTCCACAGCTCTGGATCGGAAGTGCTGCTGAAAAGTGAGACATCAACCTTCTTCCTTGGCCACCCCGTTCGCCAGATCTTATAGCAAAATTTCTTTCTTTGAGGGTTCGTTACAGACAGCGTTTATGTGCCGCCATTGCCCACGTCCATCCATGAACTTCGTGATCGGATAACGCATGCACTGCTGGCCATTACAGTGGACATGCTGCACCGTGTCTGGGATAAGTTTGATTACCGTGTGGACGTGCGTCGTGTGACCCAGAGTGCACATATTGAAGGTTTGTAACTAACGCATGAGAAACTTGAACAGTTTCCGCCGCTGACTGCGTATGTTGTGCCCGTGTAAATTGAGAAATAAATTTCTTATTAACTTTTGAAACCGCACCATTCTTTTGTGCATACTCGGTATCTTGAGAGTATCAGATTACAGTTGACGCTGAAACGTGCAGAATTACAAGAAAGCATGCTATTAGACAATGAAGTGTGTGCTTCATATAGTCTCTAACTTCATAGTGAGGAGATTTTAATCTGAAGTGTGTCATCACTTAGGGGCCGTCTATGTGGTCTAGTAATCAGAGTTCCTGGCACAGACCCAGGCGCTACCAGATTTTCTGAGAAGTAGTAGGTCTGGAACAGGGTCCACTGAACCTCGTGAGGATAATTGAGGAGCTGTTTCGAGGAAATAGCAACTCCGGTCTAGAAAACCGAGATTAATGGCCTTGGGGATCCGTTGCGCTGACCATGCGACACCTTCTATCCGTTAAAGTTGGCACTAACTTCGCCGGCAAGCGGCGGTGGCTCAGTCGGTATAGTTGGCTTGCGGACTACAGGCCACGGGGTTTGTTTTTGTTCACTTAGGAACGATTTCATAAAACACGTCAGAAGTTGGCAAGAGTACGAACGAAGTAGGAGGACAAGACCATACATGCAGGAACAACTGACAAGGCTGAACACGCCTTCGAAGCTAGCGGAATTTACCCTCACAGACCAAATATCACATCCGATTAAGATTTTGAATAATCTGAGATCATTTGCGGGGTCAAGATGCCAAATGAGAATTCGGAAAGGACCGAAGGCGGGCATTCAGAACGTGGACTGTCCCATTCGTGTCGATGGTCCTGATCGGCTTACACCTGCCTCTCCGCGAACACCTGATAACATAGCCATATCCAGAAAGTAAGTACTACTCGCACTAATATGGAAGCAGTAAACCCACTGTCAGAAGCTGCTATGGAAGGTAAACAGCGCAAAAGAAAACTTTAGAAGTCAGAAATTTTACCTGGAAACAACACACAAAAGGTTTATTTAAAGTAGATGAAAATGGAAAGGAAGTGAAATGAAATGAAGAACAGAAAGGCAACTGAAAGGGCTTGAAGCAGCACAGAAAAAGGAAAAATTTCAGAAGGTCTGAAGTAAAACAAATAAGGCAAGGAAAAAACTGAGCTTTTCCATGTCGTCTGCTTCAACAGCTTCGCCAGCGCCTGTGCGGGATGTGGAGAGATATTCGCTGATGATTGGTGGGTCCAGTGCGGAAGCCGTCTGGAAGAGTGGAACGAGAATTGTTCCAGTTGGGAAGGAGGTGGTAGCCACCTGTGTGGCCACTGCTGAATTTAATGCATGTGGTCTCTCACACGCCAAGGGTGCACTATTTGCAAAATTATTTAAAGCACTACTACAAACAGTACGTACGTTTATGTCTGCCATTTGTAGCCAATAGACGAATAGAACTTGGTATGTAATTTAAACTCATTTATTAACTAATATATTCTAAGCCTGGTCGGAAGACTGTGGAATGCGCACTCTTATCCCCCCAACCCCCTATATGCAGATAAGTAAAGCTATCCCTGTAACAGGCCGTGAAGACCCATAGGGTTGTAAGACGTTGAGGGTCCCACATTATCCAGACAATCGGCTTAAAGATGGCGGTAAGGTTGTCAGCCTTACGCGGCGGCCTCGCTTTACTCCCCAGGAAAATGATTTATTAATTCCTGGTACTCATTTCTGTTAGAGGCTGAGTCTACCCCATGGTTATAGTGCGGCTGGAAGGATTAGGTCAACTGAAAATAATTCACTGACTGTTATGCCACCAGTTATGCCGTGGTGACAAGGGGGCGTGGAGGTATCCCCGCTGTCACCTTCTGTACTGTAGTCACATGGGTAGGGCTAAGGAAACGGCTGAATTACTTCCTCTATCGTTGCTTCATTGGCTAGGGGCACACTGTTCACCGGGCTTGGCTGGAGGGCACAGGTGCGAATTGTGGTAAGGGAGGAAATCACAACAGAAACCCACATCATCACCCTATGCTACCCTATATTAGCATAAACACAATCAATTACAGTTATATACATTTTGGTACTATCACAAATAAAGAGCCGACTGGTGTCGGGTTACACATTACACTTTCTTACACGATTCTTGGACCTCATCTTTCTCTCTCTTTACACCCCGTGCGGGTCGCTAGTCTCTTCTTTCTCCTGTTCTACTCAACCTCTGTATGTATATATGTATATATATATATATACATCCCTGCCGCTAGACACCCCCTCTGCAGCCTCTACATTACACATGTCTACCTCTGCATCACTCCGTTGGATCACTCTTACGCCCTATACACTTGTTGTAACGGTCCTAACTCAAGTCCCATTAGAGGGGTTGCACTTTAATAATATCACAATTATTAAGCATGGCGATAAGAGTGGTTCCTCTTACTTGTTGAGTCTGCAGACGGATGGCGTTGCCTGGTGTCTAGTCGGTGCCCATTCTGACACGGCCTTCGGCCGCAAACGGGCCAAAATTACTGTCTGAATAATCCCCATAATAATTTGCTCTCCGGGTTATATAACTTTATTCACGCTAACTCATTATTTTCCCGGAGGGTGCAGTTCCGCCTCCAATGACGTCTTATCCCAAGGTGGGTGATCTCGTTGGCTGGGATCCTAAGGGTGGACACACCTCATCTACTGCTATACCATTTGGCTAACACTTTTACCTGCAAACGTCACCCCATCACACAAGTGTAACTTCTGCAAAGTTAGCATTTCGAGGTACGTTCAATGTCATTCTGCTGGCGAGACATCGACGCGTCAAAGGCTAACGGCCGTCTCTCTCCATACGCAGAAATTCCTTTAAGTTGCTTAACCCTTCTTACATCCGCTTTCGTACATCTTACAAGTATTTAAAAAAAAACTAATTCTATCCTAACCAACATTTCCCCCTAAAATACAAAAAGTTAATACTCTGTTAACACATTACCGGGAGTCGGCCTTCAGGCCACAACACTGACCTCATCGGGACTTGAACCCGCGACCTTGCGGTTTGTAGCATAGTGCCTCAACCAACTACGCTATATGTAGACAACATCTAAAATTAAATGGCGATTGCATATTAATAATGACTGAATTTCTTGATATTATCCATTTCCTTTTCTATTTTAAACAGAGATTCAGAGACAGAACTCTTGTCTCCGTCCTCAGTTAGCTGTCTCCAGTCGAGATAAGTCCGGAGATAAGGAATAGTTATATCGATGGTTTCTCCGGAATAAAGTTTTGCGTGATCGTAGAGCAACAGTCCAGTCGTTTTAAATAAAAATAGGACAGTGTATAATTTCTAAAAAGTCAGTCATTTTTAGCATACCAAGTATTGTTAGTTCTTTCTTCCTTTCTCCTTCTCATCCTGTTTCTCTCTCTCTCTGTCTCTCTCTCTCTCTATTGCCATTGCATACTTTTACTTTCTGTATCCTTTTCTTTCTCCTTTACTTGTTTCGTTTATGTTTTTTTTATATTTCAACCAATTTTATTAAGTGATTCTTTTCTCATTTTTAAATGATATTTCAGCTGCTAGAGCTTGTAGTATTCTTTTGTCAGACGTAAGGTTAGTAAACTCTATGTCAAACTCTATAGGATCTTCTCTGAGCAGCTAACCAATAGTTAATATTTATTATTTTTCCATCTTACAAATCCCACCACAGGTATTTGAGATTCTTTATCAGTTATGATATTAAGAATGAGCGTACGTATACGATTTGCTTCCAACAATATCAGTTCTCTACATAGACTCATCAAATTTTAGACTTGTTTCAGAACTTTGTTACATCGTTTCTTACTCACTACATTTTCATACTAGACCCTCGTTTTGTCGGATGTCGACTTCATTAATTTGGTGAAACAGTCATTTTCTCTCTACCAAAGTTTATTTTTCCACTTTGATTATTATTTCAAATACAAATATGCCATTCATTGCTTTTCAATTTTGTTAGTATTCTGAATTACATATTTCGCAACACGACGCCTAGGAAGAATGAAAAGTTTAAGTAACGAATAGGAACAAAATGTTACGTACATTTAAGGAATTATCAAACGATGTCATTTTTAAAAGTCAAAACTCGAAATGTGGCGTCTAAAAAAGTGTGAAGTTAGATCACACTTAGCGTACCTCGTGAACGCCAACCATAAATGGACAGACGTCTGAAATTTCCCTTCTGATATAAATGTTTAATATTTCGAAAAGACTACTGGAGTTTATAGAATATATACGTCATGCTAACCTTCCACTGTGGTGTGTTTTAACCAGGTATGACAGAATTTAGGTTCCATTTCTGGCCATGAAAACGTCCGTTATAAACACAGAAGCCTTTTCAGGAAATGCCTCTCAAGTTTCCCCGTCAGTGCGGATTTTACAGAGGGCACTGTGGTCAAAATTCTGCTAAACATTAACCCATGAAATATCTGTTTGTTTATTCTTGACATTTATAGCAAATTTTCTTCCCTTTTGCCTGTCAACCGGAAGACAGATACACAATTAAGACCTTTCACCCTGTCTGTCCATATTGCATATTTGTCCATCCTTCTCACGTTCGTTTAAGGGAAGTGTTGTAGCAAAATGTAAAAAGCGAAAACTTGTTTCCACTACATTTGAGAGATGAGCGACATTTTGAAATTGCAGAATTCAAAATGAATCTGTCATGTTTCATTCAATATCGTTATGGCTGAAACATGAATGACTGTATAAGGTGTGGACCTTCTCGGCGCTTGCACCGCGACCTACAGTGATCTCATGCTCAGAGAAGCTTGATTAGAGGAAATTTACAAATCTTTCTTCCTAAGTGACTTAGAGAAAATTACTCCTCTAATAAAATAACTCGGTAAGTGACTAGCCACTATTTAAGCCGCCTGTTAAGCCACCATAACCAAAATAGATCATGTCTTTCTTATTTAAAGACCTTAATATTTTGTCACTTCTTAATACAAGGGGGATAGCGTAGTCGGTACAGCGACTGGCTACGGGCTGGACGACCGAAGGGTCGGAGATTGATTCCCTGTAGGGTCAAGAATTCTCTCTTCTACACGTCGTCCAGACCGGCTCTGGGGTCCAACCAACCTCCTACCCAATGTGTACCTGGGGCTCCTTCCCCAGGAGTAAAGCAGCGGGCGATGAAACTAAACACTCGCTTCCAGCTAATGCCAAGGAGTAGAAAATGTGAATCTATACATTCATTCTCCCATATGCCTTTATTGCGTAGTACTTAATTAGTTAAGCACAGGGCAACTTTATCTTTTACCTAACCTTAATGTGGGGGTCTCATGAAACCACAATTTTTACAGTCACAGCAAACAGTATTTAATCTACGGCGCTTTCTAACCTATTTTATTGCAACAAATACCAGCCTGACATTAGGAAAACTAATATTTACATATTCATATGACTTTTATCAAATTAAACATTGAATTGATAGGGGCTGGTGCTGTCAGAGGAGCCTTCAGTACGTTAGTATTTTGACAGGTTGGGTGAGACAACAAATGCATGCAGAAGTTTTATTGATAAATTCTTGTAAAATATCTCAGGTTGAGAAAGGTGGCATTCATGATTACCTTCAGGAGATAATTGTGATTACGGAAATTGGAAGCAACTGGCTCACGATCGTGATAGAGGTTTGAAATTTCAGTGACCACCTCCACGCTGCTAGGTGCTTCGATATACAACTGACTGGCAAAATGAATTTTTGTGCACTGTCTTCCTTATGCAGCCAATAGTTATACAAGTATAGCTCTCCTGCACAATACATTTTCCTTTTCCTTAGAATCCGCTGTATTCTGCTCTACATTGGCCTCTTTACACCTCTCCATACAAGCGTATATTTCAAAATAGACTGAGATACCTGCAGTAGTGGTTCACATTTAATTTAATCATCTATGACTTCTAGATCACCCAACAATGAAGAGAAGTTGTGTGTTATGTGGGACATGAGTGGAGGACGATCCCACTCCTTCACTAAGACTGCTCTCTTTTAAGAAAATCTCACTCTGTTACCCAGTCAATATGACTCGTTGGAAACCCATCACAAAATTTGTACATAACTCGTAAAGTAAAGGAAAAAAGGTAAAGCTATCCTTGTAATAGGCCACGAAGGCCCATACGGTTGTGAGACGTGGAGGCTCCCACATTTTCTAGATAATCAGCTCACAGATGGTGGTGAGGTCAGGCTTTACGCACCGACCGCCCTTTAACCCCCAGGAAAATTCCTGGTACTCATTTCTTTTAGAGGCTGAGTCGAATCCAGGTCGAATCCATAGTCCGGCTGGAAAGATTAGTTCAATTTAAAAATTCAATGACCTCATGGAGAGTCGAACCCGCGACCTTCCGGCTTGTAGCATAGTACCTCAACCACCTACTCTACGTATATCCCCTTGCATACTCGTACATAAGTAACAAATACCAGTACAGTAAAAGGAAGACATGCTGTATATTCACGCACTGAGCTTGAATAGAGCCTGTGATTCTAGTATTCAAGCGGTCTAAGACATTGTTAGTAACTAAAAATGTAAAACTTCTAGATAATTAACGTAGAAGATAACAATATTTTGCATACAGGAATACTGTTTTTTGGACTCCAGTAATTTCGAAGGAGCCCAACTGAGTATGTTTCTTCCCCCCTCACCTGAGAACGGAAACAGATCCGGTTCCTGAAACGTCGTGTTTTCTATTTCAGGAATACCTGATGATGGAAATGTAAAAAAACTCAGTAATTTTGTGGGTTATACACCATCGTCAGAAACCTTTAGAATATACTTAATATTCTGCAAGCGGCCTCCGTAGTCTAGGGGTAACGTTCCCACCTCATGATTCAAGGTATGCGGGTTCAAACCCGGCGGAGGTCGTGGAATTTTTAAGGGCGGAAAAATTCAGGGAACAAGTCCTCCGGGAGGGACTTTAAGCCGTGGGTCCCGTGGCGTAGCTTTACGACACGTAAAAGAACGTCATGTCCTAAGGTGACAACTGAGCCAAATTGATCGGACATTTCCCGCCCAACAGTAGTCTCTAACGCCTCTGATAGATTGGGGAAGCATCGAGAGATACCGCTGAGCCAGTAGAGGCCGAACTCACTGACTGAGTCGGAACTGATGGCACACACCAGTATCGGTAGTGTATAGAGACTGGTTGAATATCACAGAGGGGACGTACAAAAGACCACTGGTCGCGGTGCATGGGGAAATCCACCCCTCCAATAATAATAATAATAATATTCTGCATGTTTGACCTATGTGAATATAATAGTCAATACGAAGAACTCTGAGGAAATTCACAAAATTTTACTCAAGGTAAACAAGAGTTTTAGGAATGCAAGGATTTGCAGATGGTGCGGAACTAATTTACAGTCTTTCTATAAATGAAACACAGAATTTCATATAAACATGAATATTACAAATGCTCGGAAAATGAGAATATTTTCTAGACGGGAGATATTACTTTCGGTGGTGGAGGATATTATAACGGATTTGCTCTAAGCGTTACTATGTGACATACCGGAAAATACATATCACATCAACGAGTGCGCAACAGTAGAGCGTCGATTGCTACGCAATGCATGGGTGAACACGCCTGACAACAATGCATGTTGTCCGTTGCTGAGTAGTTGATGTTATCTCTGTGGATGGTCCTTGCCGAACGTATGTAAGAAGCAGTGAAACTGTTCGACATGATTTCGTGTAACTCGTGTGGAGGCGGGGTCAAATAATTCCACCGTGACCTTACGAGTCGTAGGAGGCGACGAAAAGGAAGTTTCAAATCTGAGACAGTAAAATATGGTCGCGAGTCCCTAGGGGCTCGGACCCGAGAAAGACGGCGCTAGCAAGGACCAGCAGCGTATACATAATATAGACCCCGTCCTCTCGTCAGAGAAGGCGCCCCACAAAAAACAAAACCGTACTATCAAACAGCAATAAATATCTGGTCATGAGCCCCAGTAGGGTGCTCGACACCAAGACTTACTGACTGACTGACCGTCAGTCTCAATGTGAATTTGACTTTTACTTTTTCGACAGGATTTTTCGTCAGGAAGTCGTCGTTCAAGGCAGTTCAGTAGTTGAAGACTTTATATGTTATCATTGTTCGTAGTTACGAAACGTTATATTTACAGTAAGATTGTGTTACCACTAATTGTAGTTACGACCTATACGCTGTTAATGAAACCAATTACCAATCTGAACCCGTCTCTTGTCACTGAAACGCCTGGCAATATAAATAAAAAATAATTTTTTACTGCTAAAGCGACCAATGTGGAATGCACAATGTATGACAATAACCCGACAGAAATGACCGTTACTGTATCCTTCGTCTCTCCATGGACAAACGTGATTCTCACAGGGAAAAATTATGTAGAACCTATGACCGAAAAAGCGTTAAAATCGTACCGCACATCGTAAAGCACAGGGACTTACGGCTTGTTATGTTTATCTCATTAGTATTGAACGGGGAGATAATATACAAGTCTGTTACGTATTCGTTATAATATTGTCTCGTGTTGCCTATGTAACGCGACAAATAACTTCTCGTGGGTCTCGGATTTGGAGAATATTTATTGGACACTCGCTTTTACACACGCAAGTACAATTATGATCACTTATAGCGTCTGCGGACGTTTCTTCTCCACTGGTATATTTACTTGCACCGCTATCCTCGGTCAAGTGTCTTGGTCCCTTGTAGAAGAACTCTTCTTGCTAGAGGCGAACACAAACTTAATACAAACTCAAATGTCAACTGTCAACTCAATTCCTCTCAGCTGTAAACTGTAAACTCTAAACTGTTTGGTCCCTTCGAAGCTGGACTTTTATAACAAGGACTCGGACAGAATAGACAGCACCATCTCCCAGAATTCGATTTCACGTGTTCTATGCTTGTTACCGCCGGAAATGCATTATTCCCGCTGTTTCAAACAATTCGTTGCCACGGACATTTCTACGCAACGGTCAGTTGGTATTCAATTCGTCGCTGTTGGAACTCAACAATATCCATGTATTCGCTGTCACTGACGTCTACGTTCTCATTCAAGCCGTTGCGCAGCAATGGACGTCATATAGCACGTCAAAATATATATTTGTGTGCATGTGTACTATATTACTTATACGGTAATATGTATACTCCTATATTTATGTGTATGTGGGGACAGCGTAGTTAGTTGAGGCAGTGTGTTACATGCCGGAAGGTCGCGGGTTCGAGTCCCATTGAGGTGGATTTTTTCAATTGACCTAATCCTTCTAGCGGAACCATGGCCCTGGGGTGGACTCAGCTTCTAACAGAAATGAGTACCAGGAATCTTCCAGGGGGGTAAGCGGCTGCCGGCACGTAAGACTGACAACCTTACCGCCATCTGTGAGCCTATTATCTAAAGAAAATGTGGGAGTCTCGATGTCTCACAAACCTGTGGGCCTTCACGGCCTGTCACAGGGATAGTTTATCTTTTTTTACTCATCTGTATATGTACAGAGGGAGAGAGAAAGAGAGCACACCTTATCATCAGCTTTCAAATATCTCTATAAGAATTAAAAAATTCATCTCTGGTTACATATACTTCCAAAATTTGGTTCAGAAAATGTGAACATAAATTTCTTTTATAATGTTATTAAACAGTTACTTTGACTTATTGCTGCTGACAGCAGACGACAATAAACGCCCGTTTCTATTCTATGCACTCAAACCTCCATATGATTCTCATTAAAACAAAAGGATATCGCATTCGTCACCTGCTCGACAGTTCTGTAAGAAAAATGCCATTGGGTGATATGTTTCTGTATGTTTCCGAAATGACAAAGGCCAGAACTCCTCAGTTGATTTATTCAGTTCTTGGAATTATATGACAGATTATAAAATAATGCAACATAATTTGTATTGAAATTATATTTGAAACATAAAATCCAGAGTTACCAACATAATAATATGAAGCTTTCATTACGTTGTTTTAATTGTGACATTAAGTTTCAGCAGTATATAATATATATAAACTTTAAACTCATTATCTTCACCAAGAAAGATACAACTTTTGATATTTTCTGGTTCCAAAACGGCATCTCGTTAGATGGTTCTCCTCTCTTCATTTTTTTCTGTTCATTAATATCAGGGAGTTCACTTACATACGCCGTGCAGTGCGGACGTGTTTACCAAGCGCTCCCGGTACCACGTATAAATAGTGAAACCAATATCCATTGAACGATAGCGAGTGAATTACAGTGCCCAGTGTTAAATACAAAGAATCTGCAAAACAAGTTACAACTTCCAGAGTCAAATTGCAACAACCAAACCAAAGCAGAAGAAGTCTAACAAAGACAAAACATGCTACCAGCAAACAATGGACCAGGAAGGAACAACTCCCTAACAAGCCAATTTGTAAGTACCCAGTTGCAACCAACACTGATCAGTCAAGCAACTCCGCAATCATACATTCCAAATCACATACAAAACCAACAAATCCCACCTACCACATGTAACTTCCCTAACAGTCCCCAACCGACTACAAGCAACTCTATGGTATTACCAAACTATCAAAACCAATTCTGTACCACAATCACCACCACTGACGAAGCAATAGATGAGGACATAACTGAAAATATCAACTCAACATCATGGCAAATTGCAAGAGGAACCAAACGCAGGAAAATAAACAAAGCCACTCAGAACAATAACCCCTCAGAAACAACAGTGACCATACACAACAGATACGATCTCTTACCAAATGAAGAAACAAACGAAGCAGAAACACAAGACGGGAATCCACACAAAAGGATCCCCAGACCTCCTCCAATATTTGTATATGATGTCATCAACTATCCCCAAATGATAAACCACCTAGCAGAAGTAGCAGAAGAGGAGAGTTATAGCACTAGATCAATGGCCAACAATATAATCAAAATAAATTGCAACACCCCGGAAACGTACAGGAAGATGATAAGACTCATGAAAGAAAACAACATCGTTTATCATTCATATCAACCAAAAGACGAAAGGACTTATAGAATAGTCATAAAACACCTCCACCACACTGTAGAGCTAAAAGACATAGCTGCTGAGCTAGCTGACCTTGGACATAAGGTGAGAAACATAATAAATGCAAAACATCGGCAAACAAAAGAACCTCTCAATCTCTTCTTCGTAGATCTGGAACCAGCAGAAAACAATAAGGAAGTATACAAGATAAGAAGTCTACAAAACAAAATTATAGAAATAGAACCGCCCAACAAACCCAAACACATGATCCAGTGTACAAGATGCCAGTTATATGGCCACTCCAAAACATATTGCAATAGGCCCTACCTGTGCGTCAAATGTGGCGGACAACACAACACAACAACGTGCAAAAAGAGTAAGGATACCCCCGCAACATGTGGCCTCTGTGGGGGACCACATCCTGCAAGCTACAAGGGCTGCGAATATTATCGTAACCTAACCAAAAACAGATACGACAACCAAAAAACACAAATACCAAAAGTCAACTATACCCCAGTACCAGACTTCCAACCTATTACCACGCCACCTAACTCACAACCAATACAACCTCCAAGTTTCAGAAGAACGTATGCAGATGCAGCAAGAGGTAGAAGTGGCGACAGCAACAACGAAGAAAACATCAACAGCAACAACAACAACAACAATAACAACAACAACAACAACAACCAGGACATAAATCTAAATAAATTTTTAGAAGAATTCAAGCAGATGTTCAACCAACTCATCCAACAAAACAGCTTAATACTTAACATGCTAACCACGCTAATAAGTAAACTGAAATAATATCTGGGTTTCTGAGAATAGCTCTCTGGAACGCAAATGGACTCAGCCAGCACAAAGAAGAAGTAATCCTGTTCCTCAAAGAACAACATATAGACTTACTACTCATCAGTGAAACGCACTTCACAACAGAAAGCTACATAAAAATTCCATACTACAATGTGTATTATACTAATCACCCAGATGGAACCGCACATGGAGGCACTGCCATCCTTATAAAGCAAACAATCGACCATTATCAACTCCAGAAGTACGAAGAAAATCATTTACAAGCCACCTCAATAAAAGTTAGAACATTACCGTATGAAATAACTATATCGGCGGTATATTGCCCCCCTAGACACAACTTAAAAAACGAACACTTCGAGCAATTCTTCGGTACACTAGGCCAGAGGTTCTTAGCCGGAGGTGACTACAACTGCAAAAATATCCAATGGGGTTCAAGGCTAACGACTACGAAAGGAAAAGAACTCGAGAAATATATGCAGGAAAACAACTGTAAATACATCTCAAGTGGAACACCCACATACTGGCCAACCGACCCAGCAAAAACTCCAGACCTGCTGGACTTTTTCGTAGTAAAAGGAATTTCTCTAGCATACACGGACATAGTTCCTAGCTTCGAACTATCTTCAGATCATACCCCTATTATAATGACCATAAGCTCAACAGTGATTCAAAGACATACCACTCCACGTTTACACAACTATAACACCAACTGGAATAAATATAGAGAAGAAATTACTCATAACATAAACCTACAAATAAGGCTGAAGGATCCCGAAAGCCTAGAGCTGGCCATTGACACATTAACAAAAGTCATGCAACAATCCGCTATCCAATCTACCCCACTGCTGAATCCACAGAAATGCACCTACAACATTCCTTTAGAAATCAAACAACTCCTGAACAAAAAAAGAAAGGCAAGAGCGATTTGGCAACGAACCCACAACCCAAGAGATAAAACCATATATAACCAGCTAACCAACAAACTAAAAGCTAAATTGAAGGAAATGAGAGAAGCATCCTTTGCAGATTATATCCATAACCTTAATAGATACGACTACTCAATATGGAAGCCCATTAGAAACACAAGAAAACCAATAGAACCCTCGCCGCCAATACGAGACGCAACACTAAATGAAAGACCATGGGCAAGAAGTAACCAGGAAAAATCGGAACTCTTTGCACAACACTTTGCTCGTATATTCACCCCGCATAACGAAGAACAAGACCAAACTATAGAGCAAAACTTAACATCACCTACAACATCGCAACAAACTATAGCGAATGCCACCCCGAACGAAATTAAGGAGGTGATAAAATCCATGGGTCTAAAAAAAGCACCCGGACCAGACCAAATAACACCTAAAATGATGAGGGAACTTCCTAAAAAAGGCATTGTTCTATTAACTTACATCTTTAATGGCATAATAAGAATGTCCTACTGGCCCAAGCAAATTAAAATCTCACAAGTAATACCAATAGCTAAACCAGGAAAGGACCCAACAGTGGTTACTTCATATCGCCCAATCAGTCTTATATCAGTATTGTCCAAAGTTTTCGAAAAACTTCTACTAAGAAGAATAAACAAAGACTTAAGACCAGACGAATGGATTCCGCACCACCAATTTGGATTCCGACAGGGACACTCTACTGTGCAACAGATTCACCGTTTAACAAACATCATAAACAAAGCATACGAAGCGAGACAATATTGCACAGCAGTGTTCCTAGACGTCAGCCAGGCTTTCGATCGGGTGTGGCACAGTGGCCTACTATTCAAGGTCAAACAAACTCTCCCACCAAAGTACTTCAACCTCTTCAAATCTTACCTAAGGGACCGTCAGTTTCACATAAAAGTGGGTAATGAAAAGTCTGAACCACAACCAATAAAAGCAGGTGTACCACAGGGAAGCGTCCTTGGCCCAATGCTTTACACTCTATTCACATCTGACCTACCCACTTCCCCAGACACATCTACTGGAACATTTGCAGATGATATAGCCATTTTGACAACCAACGAAGACCCAGAAAGAGCAGCATTAAACCTCCAGCATCACCTCAGTGCACTACAAAATTGGTTCGAGAAGTGGCGCATCAGAATAAATGGAAATAAATCCTGTTACATAACCTTCACCCTACAAAAAGGTCTAACTCCTGATGTATACATCAACAATCAGCAAATACCACGAAAAACAGAAGTGAAATATCTCGGAATGACAATGGACAACAAACTTACGTGGAAGCAACACATAACCAAGAAGCGTCAACAAGTTGACTTAACCGTCAAAAAACTAAATTGGCTAATAGGCAAAAAATCAAAACTATCAATAGCTAACAAAATTCTGATTTACAAGACCATTATTATACCTATTTGGACGTATGGCCTGGAGCTATGGGGATGCTCCAGCAAATCAAATATAACAATAATCCAAAGAAGCCAGTCCAAGATCTTGAGAATGATAGCAAATGCACCATGGTACGTCTCCAATGCCACACTCCACACCGATCTCGGAATATCAACTGTTCAAGATGTCATCAAACGAAAAAGCACCAGACACCACACCAAAATCGAAACACATACAAATCCACTCATAATGGCGCTACGGGCGAGAGTAGTCAACAGACGACTAAAAAGAAACTGGCCAATTGACCTGATGTAAGGTACCGAGGATCCGTCGCTGGACGACTCCTCATCAAGACACCGAACCAAACAGACCATTAGCTTATAGAATGAAATTCTGATTGCTGATTAATAATAATAAAAAAAAAATAATATCAGCTTCACAGTGGTCGCGCGGTCTAAGGCATGAACTGTGGAACGGTGGAATTGCTGCGGTCGTGGATTCGAGTCCCACTCAAAGGCATGGATGTTTGTGTGAGCTTATACTGTGTTTGTGTTCTCCTGTGTATAGGTCACGGCCCTGCGACAGCCTGATAACTCGTCCAAGGAGTCCTACCGTCTGTGTAAAGAGATTACGAAACTGAAGAAGAGGCCAGGGCCCAACAAAGGGCTGTAAAGCCTTTGATGAATGAATCAATGAAACACCTTCTCCAGTATTCTCATGCCGGGTTACGGGGAAATCCCGAACCTTGGCCTAGACTGTAATATCGTCCTGGCAAGTTTGACCTCGGGACAGTATGAAGCACAGATGGGGTAGTCCACTAGAGATTTCAGTCAGTGATTGACTGCGAGTTGGAAGACCGGGTTTGCACGAGGAGTTTCTCTTAGACGCCGCTTATTGAACGACCGTGAAGCACAAAGTAATTTCATATTCATTGGGTACCGTGGTCTGTGAAACTGTGATTTCTATATTGAGTCGAGGTTCATAATGCACGGAGCCTTACCTCCACGCATTCAAAGCGTGTAACAGGAGGAGATTTTTTCTTATCCTTTATCATTTCATCACTATGAAAACAATTTTAGAATTTTTCTGAACCAAAAGAAATAAACTTGGAGAACGATAAATTATCTTCATGTATCTGGACTGTGTTACAGAATTGTGGTCAGGTTACCGGGTATCAGCAGTTAAGACAAATAATTCTGAGTCTTTGCAGTGGAGAAATATAGTAGTGTTTTGATTTACTGCTCCTTAATTTATCTAACCATCCCTTTTTATCTAAAGAGGTTAGGTCTCTGTAATGTGAACAAGACGAGACGATAACATGAATGCTTAGCATATAATGATCCTAATTCCTTGGAAAGAGGCGATTGTCCTTTGTTTTCAGAGCACTGTGCAGGCATTTGTCTCGGCAGACTGAGTGAGTTCGCGATACACTATACTCGCAGGTATATTCAGCAGGTGTTCAGGCCGACATGTGAAGCAAGTATGCCTGCGATAAATACATTCAGCGCTACCGTTACAGCAACCTCGAGCGAAAATCACGGTGTAACGGTTATCTTCCCTGAGTTCTGTTTGCATTTTATAAAATTATTTTCTTCTTTCTTTCTCTATTTATTCATTTGCTTTTCAATATTTAGCGTCGCTGTCGGTGTCTGAGACTGTAGAGCGTCAAATTTTAGAATTGTTGATTAAAGATGAAATGGAAAGACTGGGAAAGAAGCAGGTGTACCCTATTTTACGCTGTTATCCTAGCTTTCGCTTGGAGAAACTGAACAAAATCATGAAGATCAATCAGGTTCCCTGCCTAGATTCTAACGGGGCACCTCTGGAATACAAGTCAGAAGGCCTGCACTCCGAGCCAATTTGCTCTACCCCTTTCGTTCGACTTACATCATCACTGCTTCATTTGGGTGTTTTTCTTCCTTTTCACGACCACGCGTTCGAATGTTATTTATTTCTTTCCGAAAGTCGAAGTTGAGTGATTAGTAGTGTTGTTTCATATAGGGAGAAGAAAGCATCGCTAAACAAACCAAGAAGAATCACCGTGTATCACTGTGCATTATGAAGTGCAGCTGGAAGTTTTTCCTCGTAGTGCTGAAGTACTTCTGCCTTTTCTTCGCGTCTCGGTGATGAGACCTGCTGAATATTTGAAGCACGAAACGTTTGAAGGTATTTAGCATGGCAGATTACTCCCAGAGGAGGTGCAGCAGACGGAACTTGGTGTAATGTGACAATTCCCCTTTCATTCCCATGAGGCTGTCTGACTCTTTGTGATATATTGTGGAGCAGCGTGCTTAGAGATCTCAGCTCGTACTGGAGGAAGTAACTCGCGGATGTACGCACAGCTTCCAAATATATTTCATCTCAAGAAAGTAACTTAAATACAGGGAAGAGAAACACATGCGTTTACCACAGGCTGTATATAGCCTGGAGTATGTTATGCATTGGCCGCGCCATAGCTCAAGCGGTTAGTCGCTGGCTTCCTACCGCAGCGGACCGGGTTCGATCCAGGGGTCTGGTCAAGTGGGATTTGTGGTGGGCAAAGTGGTGCTGGGGCAGGTGTTCTCCGAGTACTTCGGTTTCCCATGCAAATCTTCATTCCACCAATTGCTCCACAATCACCCTCACCTATCATCTGGGGCTGGTACAATAGGCCAGAAGTGGCCGCAGTACAAGTACCCCACTAGCAATAAAAAAAAAGTGATCTCATAAGCCTCCTTTTATATTTTCAAAATGATTAACGTAGGCTAAATTCAGTGTTGTTGCTACAATTGAGGGATTAATGCAAAATAATATAAGAACACACTTTTAACTTGAATTTGTAGTTGATTCTTTCCAAAAGTCTAGAAAACTCTTGTCTTCCATTACCCTCCATTGATACAACCCCCTTTCTTACTAGAAGGAAGCACCGGACGATGCTAGTTCTGCCTTTTTCTGAAAACTATGCTGGTTAATATTCTGTTAATAACTTTCTTCTTCTGAAAGTTTGTGACAAGCTTCTAGCGCCAGTATCAGAGAAATTCTATTGAACTGTATCCATTGTCTGTATATACCACACTACGTTTGGAAGGTTGGCTATGTCTTCTTGCACAGACATATAGTCCTTGGGGCCTGAGGAAGTCCTGAAGCTGCCGAAAATATCCGTTGAGGTTCAACTGAAAGGGTTGCTTCTTGACCCGTATACAGAATGTATTTTTTTTTAATATTTGCCCGGATGCCAGGTATCTTCACTGAGGGTTTTCATGATTTTTTTCAGTTCTTCTAACCAGATGCCTTGATTATATCCCGAATAGGTCAGGGCTGCTTTCTTACAAATCATTTCCAGTTCATCATTTATCTGATCCTGTCATTCACGCTATCTACTGACAGTTCCTTAAAATGACCCACCGAAGAATTAGGAATGTGTGGCCTTGTGTACGGGATATAGTGCAGGCACTATTCAACTCTACCCAAGGCAGAGACGGAGCCAACACCCCAAACTTTCTTATGTTTTTTTGGTCCGGAAAATGGACAGAATCCAAAAAAAAAAAAAACCAACTCTTGTTACGGTTAAAAATTATTATTTTTATTTTGGCTTTTGCTGCGTTATCCGTAACGTTATCATCAAAGTACAGTCAATTACAACACAAGTTCTTAAAATTAAATTCACCGTTGTTCAGATATGTTTCGATAATTACAATATCATCCTCAAGGGTGTATGTTTAGTAGTGAATTTTGGAGATTTCAGTACCACGTTTAGCTTCTGCAACTCTCTTAAATATTTCCATATAATGATGCTCACGTGCTCTTAATATAGGGCCCACATTTTGGGTTCTATTGATATATAGCGCACTCTCGATTTCATTGTAAGAATTCCGTGCTGATATATCTGAATGGAATTGATGAAGATTTTTATTTGCCGAAAGAGATAAATTCTTTAACTACATCGGTCTTTTTACTACCAAGGGCTTTGCCAGTCGAAGCAGTTATTTACAGTTGAAATTATATTCCGTAAATATTACTGTCGTTTTCTCGCTCTTGTCCACAAACCGTTTGAAACCGTTACGATTTATCACACATATTATTCAGGCTAATGAGATTTCAGTCCACCGCACAACCCCCAGGCTTGAGGATCAGCGACTTACATTTCTCCTAAAGCAAATAGCTGTTTTCCCAGTCTTACTGTATCCGTTGAGGTGCACCACCTCACCTCCCCTCCTCTGGCCGTCCGGCAAACATGATTCACCCTTCACAGCAGCCTGGAACACGGAGGGTTACTAAGGTTACTCTACCGTAACAAGGTGTTAGTTACTCCTCGGAAAGAGTACCTACGTAATATATATATATATATATGCACAATTTTTAAAGAAGGGCTTGATACCAAATTTAGTCGAAATCTGTCCATTAGTTTCAGAGATGAAACATACGGAAGGACACAGTCACACCTGTATGTCTTTATTTCGTCCAGTTCTTGGGAGCAACGCATAAACCCAGCAACTATACCGACTGAACCTAAGTAGCCGAAGTATTGGTTCTTCTAAATGACACTTATCCGAGAGTGTCGCTTCCTGTGCAATCTTTCGACTAACTCGGTCGTTAGACCCTCGTTTGTTGCATCCTGTGAGGGTGGAGTTGGCATAGGGGCTTGATAGATATGGATCCTACCCCTTTCACTCTCCTCGCTATAAGCGAAGGGCGGGTGTTGATGTAATCAAAAGACTTGATTTGAATGCGCCGAGCACGCAAGTCCATTGTTGTGTGCGACCACTCCCTGGCTGAGTGGCACACCCGTCAGGCCTCGTGTTCTACTTTATACTCATTTTGTTCCGAAATAAGAATCAAGATAAGCAAGCCTAATGTAGAGAAACTCTCCACCATTGTTACAGGAGCCGCTTCTGTCGTGTGCATGTTAGGGCGTTGCTTTCTCTTCCTGTCTCTGTCTTTTTCTTCCTACTTTCACCTACCATTGTATATTTCCTTCATTATTTCTGTCCCCTACTACTTATTTCTGCCTTTCTTCGCTATTTTTCACCGTATTTGTTTTCCTATATTTTTTCTTATCAATCTCTTTCTCTAAATGTACATGTATTTTACTTCTTTCCTTCGTTAATTTATTTTTCATTCATTTCCTCTCCCCTTCATTTTATGCACTTCTTTCTGTCTTTCTCTCTCTTCTTTCTTTCTCAGTTTACGTAATTATTTAATTTACTCTATTATTATTATTATTATTATTATTATTATTATTATTATTATTATTATTATTATTTTGTTTTTTAGTTATGTCTGTATTTCTCTGTACTCCTGCCAACTTTGTTATTGGCCTCTGTGCGGTTAAGTTTGTACATAAAGAAACACGAATTCAATTGAATTTAATTATTATTATCATTATATTTCAATAAATATATAACTCCTCCCTTGAGGAAACAGTTTCCTTTAATCAATCCTATTGAGTTACGTCATTATCTTGTACCTGTATTATTCTATTGTCTAGTACTATATTCTAGTCTAGTTCTATTTCTAGTTCAAGTTCTAGCCTTAGTCTAGCTTTTGTTATGAATACTTTTGGTGCTCGCTTGTTATAGGCCACACGCTCTTGTCAAGCACTTACATAAAGGAATTGGACCGAATTGAATTATTATAATTATTATTATTATTATTATTATTATGTTATTTTCCATCTTCATCTCTCCCCCTTTTTCAGTTTCGAAATCGTTGTCCAGAACTCTATCCTCTTCGGAGGGTCACACAAGATACTTGCTTCCTTAATTGATGCGAACATGCAACTAAAGTCTAAGATCAGTGACAACCAGCTCAATATTAATGCGACATTCAAGTACCGAACACATGAAGAACATGGGTCAGCTACATCACAATCTATTACTGACTGGCAGTTGAATATTCTGGTAGCACAGAGCCCCAAGTTTCATCACCGCTAATACCAAAGCCCGCCACTGGACTCGATTCTGAGCTAGTCTCAGAAACCTCAGGTTCCCACAACCTGTTCCACTGCCACCCATCCCAGTTTCATCCTTTAATAGTCCAAGGTACATCTGTAGAAAGCTTCCCCATCAGACTGATAGCCTCTGTGGTCTAGTGGTCAGAGTTCCTGGCTACAGATCCTGAGGTCCCGGCTTCGATTCCGGGTGCTGCCAGATTTTCTGAAAAGTAGTGGGTCTGGAACGGATTTCACTCAGCCTCATGAGGATAATTGGGGAGCTGTTTCAAGGAAATAGCGGCTCCGGTCCAGAAAATTGAGATTAATGGCCTTGGGAGTTCGTTGTGCTGACCACGCTACACCCTCTATCCGCCAAAGTTAGCACTAACTTCGCCGACAAGCTGCGGTTTTTAGGTCGGTAGTGTTCGCTTGCGGACTCAAGCAACGGAGTTTGTTTCTTGTTTTTTCTCCATCAGACTATCCAGGTAAGTAACAAACTTCCTGAGTCAATCAGCAAAGTAGTTATTTTTTAAGAATAGGCTAAGTTGTTAATAAACTAACCATTTATCTAAATGCGTGACCAATTCCCCATCTAAGCAGTTTTTTTTTCCTTGGCACTACAGCTCCAGTGGGCCTAGGCCTACCTCCATGAACTCCGTTCACTTCGGTTTTTCTAGATCTTACACATAAGGTAGGACTCCTTGGGCGGGTGATCAGCTCGTCGCAAGGCCTCTACCTGTACACAAACACAGAAAAACGCACACACACAAACTAAACATCCATGCCCTGAGTGGGATTCGAACCCACGATCCCGGTTTCCAAGCGAGCGAAGACAGTACATGCCTTAGACCGCTCGGCTACCGTGACCGGCCTAAGCAGTTTTAACTTGTGGAATAAGTGATCCAGTCAACTAATGAATTCCATAACTCTGAAAATAACCAACCCCATGGTACACATCTTTCATGGGCAGTTGGTTCATCTAATTAAGAAATTATCCTCCTTCATGGCGCACGAATATTCATTGAAATTGTCAGAAACCCCTGATATTGGACCGTATCCAAAGGTAATTCAGTTCATAACTTTTAAAAATCCTTCCATCGTGCCTAGGTCTCTCGGATTTCTTATTTCCGTTGGGTTTTCCAAAATAAACTTTGTACTATTTTTTTCTCCTGATAAACTGTAAGTCTCTGTTGAAGTTCTGGCTTTATATGTGTATATCTCGTACATTGTTTTCGTACTGTAAGAATCAATTTCCTTTATCTCACCTTTACAAGTTTCCGCATTATTTCTGTAGAATAGTGCCCGGAGTCTCGTGTGACAGACTCATGCTCCCTCTAAATTTTTCTTGAGCATAGAATTAGCTTGCGGTACACCCACTGGAACCGACCGGCGGATACGTGGATTCCAGAAGCGAAGTGCTGTGTAACACCCACGTGACTGTAAATCTGTCACTTGCAGTCTGATGGTGCCTCTATCATTGGCAGAGCTGCCATATGAATTAAATAGAGGAACACGTTCCACAATATTATGTAGGGAGCTGTTCAGGGACACCTGGGGAGTCTGTTCCAGAACCGACGCCAAAATTCGTGTCCAAAATTTCGACATTTGATCTCGCTCTTTACAAGCTTTGCTTTAATCACACAATGGACTAACTATTAGAGAGTAACATTCTTTGCCGCATGCTTGAATCCCAATCGAGATGCAAAGTGTGTAAATTATCCTAACAGTGGATCTGAACCTGTTTGGTTGCAACCAAACAGGAACACACAACACGAGACACGATATAAACTGAGAGTAAGAGGAACGACTCCCGTAGTGATGGAACTATGCGCGGTGTTAGAATTGGGACAGATAAGATAAATAATCTTAACAAGTTTTTAGTATGTAAATATTTATTATAATTGACGAACATTTTTAAATACTTTTTTAATTTTACAATGACATAATGGCAAGCAATGCAATAGATTAACGTAAATGGAGCACCTGATGATGGCACTATAGTGCCGAAACATGTTGTGAAATAACAAGTGAAATTGAGTGGACTAAAAGACGGACACTGCATACATATCATGTGCCTTAATATATTTCTGACTTCGATTAATCGTATTTTTATAAGTATCGAAATGTAGTCAAGTTTACGTTAAATAGATCACTTTTGCATTTTGTGTCCATGGAGTCAGCGTGAAAACGGCATATGGATCTATACATCCACTCCCCCATACGTCTTCATGGCGTAGTGCTTAATTCGTCGAGCACAGGGACAAATTTACCTTATTTTAGCTTCATGGACTTATATACCGCAATATCTTTGCGGAAATAAGTTTCTTGCAATGTTATACATCAGACTGTAATTTTGCCAGATGTTTTGTACGAGAACCTGTTATCGTATTTTAAATGAATTAAGTCTGAAAATATTATTCGAAATAAACGGAGATGAACAAACAGGGCAAGGAAGCAGATCGTATGAGGAGCATAATATTTCGTAGTATTGAATTAATATTGACAGGATCGTGTTATCAAATAAAATAAAGCTAAACACCTAAAAGAGGCTACATATAATAACAAGAAATTGAATCAAAAATCGGTTTATAATAAGACATGGAGACACCGCGCTTGGAAAACAAATCCCCCATCTCGCCGTCTTCAAATTCTGCCGTGCACAAGAACTGTGCCCTGTAGGCGTCTCACGACCCACTGTTGGGAACCACCAGCCTTGAGTTAAAGTCAGTCACATACAACGTAATGGGACGTGGCAGGTCGCCGCACTGCATCGCCGGAGTTACGACGCTGCAATTCGTGGGAGACATGAATTAATTCAAGACCTGGCTCCGAGATGAGGTCGCGAGAGCGAGGCGTTTAGTACGTCGTCCGCAGTGAGATGGAAATTCCTGCGGCCTAACTTCGCAGAGAAGGATGCAGAATCGCCATGATCCATATGCTCCTATGTGTATGTAGCCTATATCCTGTGATGCTTAATCAGAACCAAGAGGTGTGCTTGTCCCTGTACTCAATTGTACATCGCGTTGTTAAGACGTTTCGGGGATTTAAAGTGTAAATCTGCATTCTTAAACTCAGTTCTAGATGGAGGTGAACTTCTTTCCCCGTACTCGTTAGATACGAGGCTGGTTGCGTCTTGAGGCTAGGGGAGAAGACCGTGCCCGGCCTGGAATCGATTTCCAGTTGCCCAGAGTATAGCCCGTCACTGTAATGATTACACACTCCCGCTCTCTGCCACAGAATCGATTTATTTAAAAATGTGAATCGATATTCTGAAATGTCCCACACTAGTTCATAACAAACACTGCAGTCAATGAACCCCAAGGTTTCGATACCGCTAATAAGAATGTCTAACATGTGACACGATCCTGAGCTAGTTCAGTCCACTCTGTCATCCCCATATTATATTTCCCAAAAATATGTCTAATATATCCTCCACTTTTCCTCTACGTCTACCAAGTGAACGTTATCCGTGTAGTTTACCCATCAAAATTCCGCATGCATTTCTTGTCTGGCTCATCCGACGAACATCGACAGCCCATAATAATCTCCTAAATTTTACTCTTCCAGAAATATTTGGTTGTCTATACAAAATCCGAATTTCCTTCTATTTACTATTCTATCAAAATTTTTGCTTAATCCTTCTTAGGTGTATTTCCTTAAATACGTTTTCCAAGGCGTAACTTATGTCCTTCCCTCAAAATGAAAGACAAAATTTCACACCCGTACAAAAAGGAATGAAGCTGTTGCTTTGTTTTAGCATTATGGAAGATAAGTGGGGCAAGAAGGCTGCTGAGTCCTCGGTTGTCTCTTTGCACTTACTTGTTCGGGCTCCGAACCAAAGCCCTTCTTATGACTCAGTTTACCTAGCGATGTGACGGAGGTCCAGGGCTTCTCCATCTCTTCACACTCCCTACTGCTTCGTACTGTACCACCAATGGGAGAAGGATTTTACGAGAAGGAGGACTGTAATAGTTTTAAAGGTAATATTGTACAATTTTCCAGTAATTTCTTCAGACACTCTGACCAGATCAGTTACTCGGCCAGATCGTTACTCTGGACCAAGCTACGATCCCACAGCCAGCCAACACAACTTTGTAAGTTAAACAAACTGGGGATTTATGCTGCTCAATCGTTGACTCAACGAATGACCACCGAGCGTGGGGCCCAGTCCTCGCGCCGAACCAAGGAACTTCGGACAGCACGACTAATTCCAATGAATGATAAACCAGTGGATTTAAGAAGCGTGCCAACTTTCGTCCTTATGTTATGATCTTCGAATTATGCTGCTAATTCGGTCAAACCAGTCTCGCTAATACACCAATACTTTCAGGATATTCCATAATAAGGAATTATTGATATAATTAAGTATTCAAGTGGAAGTGAGAATCAGATCAGAGAGAGAACAGTTCTGTCTTCTGGGATATAAGGTCGTGTAGTCCGTTCAAAGTCAAACGATGCCACGGAGGAACATATCGCTTCCGTCTTCAGGGTTGTATGGTGACTGTTTCATGCTGGTTCCTTGCTTGGCTTACTCACCACCCTGGAAACCTGACTTTCAGGGGACTACACGCCATTACATCCCAGAAGATAGAAGACTTCATAACCATCGCTGTGAGAACGGCAGAACCTGCAGTTCAGAGAACTTCCTCAATATCAGTAGAGCAATTGAAGTAGTCAGTGTATTTCATAACNTTCACAATATAAACACAATTAAATTTGAAGAAAGCAGTTTTCTGGGATTTGGCACCGTGTATATGTGGTGTTAACTGACGTTTCGGAGGAACGTATCGCCTTCATCTTCAGTGTAGAAAAAAATATAAGAAATCTGCAAGCGAAGAGACCGTGAGAACCGGTAAAAGCAGTCTGCTTGCAGATTTCGTATATTTTTCTTCTACCCTGAAGATGGAGGCGATACGTTCCTCCGAAACGTCGGTTAACACCACATATACACGGTGCCAAATCCCAGAAGATTGCTTTCTTCAAATTTAATTGTGTTTATATTGTGAACTGTCACAAGATCGTATCATGTTCCCAGCCACATTAACAAGAGACAGATCCTACCCAATCCACAAACCCGCTGAACATACTGTACGAGAAGACTAACTTGGAGACACTGAGTGAAACCAGTAACCTTAGTTTCCATGGACCTCGTTCTATCTGGAAGTTTCTATAAAAAACAGGTAAACGAAATAGTGACAGCATGATAGGTGGAGTCCATCTCCTTTGGAGGTAGGGTCATACCTTGTGTAGGCAATCTTAGGAGAAAGTCCTGTGTAATTCTATCTGAATTTTCCACTGGCGTATGAAACCCTGTGTTGTTCGCTGGGGAAGTTACTTCAGTTCTAGGCGCGACTCAGCTAAAGCTTTCACCATAGATTGTTCTGAACTTGCTATGAACAGCAACCTGCCACAAACACGCAGCCTGTTGGCTTCCGCAGCATCTCCGTTGTTACTCAGTTTAATGCATGTGCACTCCCATTCGCTCTCGGTGCAACACGTAGCATAAATATAATTTCTGGGTAAGAAATTGAAGGAAAAACCATCCCTGTAAGAGGCCGTGGAGACCCTTAGGGTTGTGAGACGTCGAGGCCGCCACATTTTCTAGACAGTCAGCTCACAGCTGAGCGTCGGCAGCCCTTTAGCCCCAAGAAGATTCCTGGTACTCATTTCTGTTAGCGGTAGATTCGGCCCCAGCGCCATAGTGCGGCTGGAAGAATTAGGTCAATTGAAAATTCCAATAACATTTGTAAGCGAACCCGCGACCTTCCGGCTTGTAGCATGGTGCCTCAACAAACTAAGCTACAGCGTACCTCAATTTCCAGAGTTTTTGATTCTGTAGAGGCTCAAATTCGAGATGAGAGAATGTAAGACATGACCCAAAATGTTCGCGACTTGCGAAAAGCGTTTCACAGTTATTACAGTAATCTGTCAACACCTGGACAGACAAATAGGTTAAGAATGTTGATGATCAGCAAGTATGTGTACCCGCAGTAGCAAGAAGCTTGCCTCACTTGGTCACTGGAGTATCGTAATAGTACCGCATACACAGCGATGAGACGCCAGGGGTCCGCCCACAACCACCAATAAGAACCAATTAGAATGTTACTATGAGAATTGAGGACACTGAGGAGGAGTTACCTACCCTCTGTCGTCAACGCTGAATTAGCAAATTAAAACTATAAATTACGGAATTTCGGGGGACTTGGAATCTTGATCTGACACATAATATTGAGTTGTCAGCCGGAGGCTCTAGTCGACATGTGTACCACAAGAGGGTGGATGACGGCAGCAATCTACATGTGTATTGCAAGTAAGTCTCTTTGCTCATATACGCCATGCTGTTAGATGATAGTGATGATAAAAGTGTCAGTGTGTGATCTTAAGGCAGTCTCCAGTGAACCCAGTGAGAGCCAGGGTAGAACAGGGTAGAAATGAACAGAGAGCGGCAGACGATGATAGGAATACAGTTCGAGGCACCTCCCCTCCACCGACAAAGAAGGTAGAAAGAGCTTAGCAAGAAGTGTCATGCAAGCAGACCTAACCAGGTCCTTTTCTTGATGTAAATATTAATGTAAATAGACAGTGTGCATAGAGGAAAATGTACGCAGGTAGTTTTGATTCTCCCGTTCGTAACCAGCCTGTCCTCGACCAATCCCGAGCGACCATAGCCAAGACAGCTGACGGCAGCCGAGTGCAGCGACGATTTTAGGGAAATGAGTACACCAGACTAAAGTAATTATATTTTCTCACCCCCTCCCCCCTGAGGTGTAACAGATTCATATAGTGAAAATCCACTCTTCCAGCTTTATTGATTTTAACAAAAAAGTATATTTAAAATATTGTCAGTTTTCTTCGGACGCTGTGTAAAACCATTGACAAAGTAGAGTACGTAATGATGTATTTTCATATTTGCTCTTTCTTCAGCACGTCTGGGTACAGTTATAACTCGCTTTGTTACAGAATTGTTATGACTGCATGAATTGTAAGTTGCTGCTGGTCCTCGCCAACTCAGTGATTCTTGGCTCCGAGCTTCATGGACCTCATGGCAATATTTTACCCTCTAACGGCTCTGGGAACCTTCAGACTCTCCCAGAAATGCTGTGATAAATCCTCGCTCTTCCAAATAAATCCATGTAGAAATCTTAAGAAGCTAACAGTAGTTCAGCTGTCAAGATATTTCATGCTTTTTACGAAACCCGAAGGTTCATTTTCTTGTTCACAGCAGCCTGCCAACAGATGACATCATGGACCAAGGCATCGAGCATCACAATATATTAAGTTTAATTTTGATATTAGTTTCATTCTCCCGTATCCGAAATAGTCCCTCACTTTCTAGTTCTCATGCTGAACTTTCTCATCAGTGTTAAGACCTCGACAGTGCCATGCACCTTTATTTCAACACCTTAAAATATATGGCCCTTCATGCATTCAGCCAGAGATAACTGTTTCATTTCTGTCAACACAGAGAAGTTGACTTACTGTAATTTGCATTCCTGACATAGAGGGTTTTGCGACAGTAGCAATCAAACGGTTGCCATCCTCTAATTTAAGTAGAATATTAGTGTTAGATTATAAATTGTTGCAATTACAGCGGGGCATTTCATTTCCAGGGACGACTTGATCGTAACTAGTAAGTAGATGGAATGATTCATAAAGACGACGCTCTATCGGGACACGAAGAACTAATATAATTTGAGGAGAAGTTGAAGTCTCAGCTCAGCTACAATCAACCTTGTTGCCCCGTATATTAGATTAAATTGGGAGCGGAAGGAGGAACTCAGAATGGGGGAGGCAACCCTCAACTCTGAAATGTGACATGAATACACTAACGCAGTTTGATAATTCATTCGTAATATGTGTTCGAAATTGCAGGATTGTTCCACATAGTGATTGTTATGTTACTTGCACGAACCGTGTTTAAGTCATTGCATAACAAAGAAAATCTGACAATTATTTACCTGTGTCAGTCAGGCTGTCTCTCCGTTAGGTTTTGTTTGTATTATAATTGAAATGATTTATCCTCAAACACCATCAACACAACTACTAAATGGTCAGTAACAAACAACATAAAAACTCCGCGGTTTTAGTCCGCAAGCGAACTATACCGACCGACAGAGCGACCGCCGCTTGTCGGCGAAGTTAGTGCCAACTTTAGTGGATAGAGGCTGTCGCGTGGTCAGCGCAACGAATCCCCACGGCCTTTAATTTCGGTTTTCTAGACCGGATCGCTATTTCCTTGAAATAGCTCCTCAGTTATCCTCACGAGGCTGAGTGGACCCCGTTCCAGACCCACTACTTCTCAGAAAATCTGGTAGCGCCGGGAATCGAAACCTGAACTCAAGATCTGTAGCCAGAAACTCTGACCACTAGAACATGGAGGCGGTCAATGAACAGCAACAAGTAACTACAAACTAACCACCTCATAATTAAGCACAATAGATCATTGAAGGTCGCAGTGAGGGGGTCAGATTTTATGGCCCACCCCTTACATATATACCTCGTAATTTCTGACTACTAAGACAGTAACTATTAGCTAACCAACCAACGATCTAAGTGACTCAATATAAAAGATTTTCTCTTAGCAGTTTATACATATTCAGTGTTAAAAATTCCTGTTTTTCATTTGTTGATTATCCATTCGTTCTTTCTAAGTTACACACATACTTACGCTGACTATACGTATTTTTTTTATTGCTAGTGGGGTGGGACTAAGTCCCTTGTACTGCGGCAACTTCTGGCCTATTGTACCAGCCCCAGATGATAGGTGAGGGTGATTGTGGAGTGATTAGTGGAATGAAGATTGGCAGGGGAAACCGAAGTACTCGGAGAAAACCTGCCCCAGCGCCACTCTGTCCACCACAAATCCCACTTGACCAGACCCGGGTTCGAACCCGGGCCGCCGCGGTGGGAAGCCAGCGACTAACTGTCTAAGCTATGGCGCGGCCCTGACTATACATAACTTGACCTAATCATATACCTTAACCTAATCTGAAAAGTAACATGTAATACCGAAACCGAACCCAGCTGAGTCTATACCCGACATTACATTTGACCCCTCAACGAAGAATAAAACGTGAAACCAGACGACATAAACGTACACAAGTTTCGGACTCAAGCGAGAGTTTCGCAGTATCGAAGCATGACAGACCAAAGACATTTTGCCGACGGAGACGCTTCAGTACGAGGATGATTCAGAAGAAATATTAATGGAGAAGAATTCAAGCCCATACCGAACTCAGAATCCGTGCCACACCGTTAACCGACGCCACAGCGAAAGCTCGCGCAATAAATGAAGACACTTTTATGTGGAGAGCGATGCTGCATCCAGGCAGTAGCGACTGGATCTGTGAAGTGCAAAATTAAGAAGCATCTCCCAAATGAAGACATTAACTTTATATAACCCAACCTGAACTAACCGAGTCACACAGATCAGTTAGCTCAGCGTCCGGCTGCCGAACACCAAGTCGAATATAAAGATCGAGAAAAATGCGCATGCCCAGGATTGAAGAGGGGCGCTATCAGACCGAGATGAGAGAATTAACTGACGCTTAGGCCTCGAGGAATAATTCGGAGAATGCGATTCAAGATTTGTTCTTTAGTATGAAAGATTATCGACTCCGTCCAGAATGATATACATACTACTTCTAGTGTAACGGACCAGAAAGAACGAAGTAAATTTCGTTTCTTACTTCTATGTAATGTGGACTTGCTTTATTTTCAACCATTCAGGCGCTAAAACTACAGGATTTTTCGTCAAAAATCTTCATTTTTTTAATGAAATTCAATCTTACTCTCTCATGTCACTGTCACTTTTAAACCGTCTGTTGCCTTTTCTTGAAATGTTATATATATATATATATATATAATTTATTATACTGCAATTGGGTTTTAGCCCGGTGACAGTAGTACACAATAGGACACAACAGACAAGTAACACACATTACACTAAGTGACAACACGTTCAAACAAAACACAATACACAAAACACAACAATAAGGACATCCTACCACAATGAATACAAATCAAATACGATTAACAACTACAACAATTACAAGAAATACAAACAGCTGCAACAAATACAGCAACAATTACAGAGAGAGAGAAGAAAAAAATACAACATCCAAAACACAAACAAAAGGAAACCAACAGTCATGGATGCGTAATGTCATTTACTTCACTTCACTTCACTGCAATTTTTTTTCTTTTTAATTATTTCCACCCCAACTTTACTTCGCCCCATTTATCACTTTCCTAACCCTTTGCCTAAAATTGCTTGGTTTACAGGGCAGAGTACCTAAAGCATCTGCAGGTAGTTGGTTCCAGAGCTGTTGTTCTAGCAAATTATGCCACTGAAAGTCACCCCAAACTTTGTGCAATTTAAAGGCAGCCGGAACTTCAGCGCTGCTAGCACCACTGGCATTTCTTAATTCTGGTTTCTGAATGGGAGAATAATAGACGCTTTAAAGCACCCCCGTTGAACTGGTTTTGTTGTAGTATGTAAAACAGCATAACGAAAGCCGAACCAAAATTTCATTTTTGGTTTTCAAACTGAGGGCTCAAATACCGTTGGAAATGTGTACGTAAGGTCTGAAGCTATCGCGTCGTCTAAAGTTGAAAGAATCTTCCAGGGCTATCAGTCGTGTCAGTTAGTTACAAATTGCCGATATTTCAAGGACCATCTGTGATGTGTAGACAACGGATCCTGGCAATGGAATTGCTCCTGAAACTTCGGTAGTTTTATACCAGTTGACATGACTGTTAGCCTGAGAAGATATTATCAGATATGTGTATGGCTGTTGAACCGTTTCTGTGGTCCAGTGGTCAGAATTCCTGGCTACAGATCTAGAGGTCCCAGGTTCGATTCCCGACGCTACCAGACTTTCTGAGAAGTAATGGGTCTGGAACGGGCTCCACACAGCCTCGTGAGGATAATTGAGGAATTCTTTGAAGGAGATAGCGGCTCCGGTCTAGAAAAGCGAGATTCATGGCCATGGGGATCCGTTGCGCTGACCACATGATAACCTCTATCCGCAAAATGTGGCACTAAATTCGCCGACAAGCGGCGGTTGCTCCGTCGGTATAGTTATCTTGCGGACTACAGGCCACGGAGTTTGTTTTTGTATGGCTGTTGATGACAGATTTAACTATAAATTCTGTATGAAATACTTTTGTAGATTACCTTAACGATTAGAAATACGGCAACGGAGTGAAATTATGAGTTTATGTCTGACAGCTGTAAAGCAGTCGAAATCAGTACTTGCTGAAAATCAACTGAAGTCAGCCGTTACATTGTTCAATTGTTAATTCATACTTCCGCTTAACCGTACTAAAGGGTATTAACCTGGCCAGTTCTTCCTGGAACTTCTTGTTAAATATGCATTTCCCTGCCTCGTGCCACAATTTGTAGTTAGAATTTACATCCGTTTCTCAGTCGGAAATGTGGCCATAATTAAGCCACAACTCCCTTATCGTGTCCTGCAACGCAAAACGTAGACCACAATGTCATAATTTTCCAGCGGTTGACCACCCAACCCCCCTTGAATCTCGCATGTACAACAAGTCACTTGACTCCAATTCATTGCATCGCTTAGTATTTTCTTTTATCTCTTTTCATTGCTGAGGGTAATGTGAAGTGCAGCTAATTGTGTAAGGTTTGTCATGCCTCCGTACATATTACTCTAACTCCTTTATTAAACATTCTAATTAGGGGAAATTCGAGAATCCCAAATCATGATTCGCGATATGATGAATTCCAGACCAGAGTTCCTGGTGGAGCCCTTCATCTCTGCTTTTTAACTACTAATTCTGCTTCGTGCTTATCATCGACGTGAAATGTCTTGTCACGTTAAAAAGTAACGGTATAGTTGTCCCTGGGCTTATCAATTAATCACTACACCATGAAGACGTATGGGGAGTGAAGGTACAGCTCCAACTTTCTTTACCTCGGCACTAGAGGGAGGTCAGTGGTCAGCTTCACGGCACTCCCGCTTTACCTCGGGGAAGGAGCTCATGGTATCCATTGGATAGGAGGCTGGACAGGTATTTTAGCCCCGTCTGGATGTGAAAGCAAGATAACTCGGACGAATAGGGTACGGGTTGGATGACCGGGTCTCGATTCCTGGCAGGAAACGTGGTTTGTCTTCCCTCCATAAAGGACAGACTTGCTCTAGGTCCCACCTAGCCTTCTATCCAATGACTACCGTGGTTTCTAACCCTGGGAGTAAAGCGGCAGAGGCGTGAAGCTGACCACCGTCTTTCATCCAGTACGGAGGTCACGCCCTCATATGCCATCATGTTATAGTGCTTAATTACGTAATTAAGTACAGGGGTAACTTCTGTCATATGAAGAGATTAATATAGGTTGAGAAATTTTGCGAAACTCAGCTTTGGGATGGCACGCGGTAATCAGGAAGAAGATGGCGACATTGAATCATGAGGACCACACAGTTTGTACTTTCGCCAGATATTATTAGCGTCATCAGATCAACGAGAATGTTACTAGTCGGACGTGTAGAAAGAAGGGGTGCTTTGAAATAAGCTTCCACTATTTTATTCGGAAAAGTGGAAGGGAGATAAGTTTGCAGACATAATATTGGCAAGAGGGCGTTAATAAATCGTGAGTTTAAGAGTATGATTGGATTCAGCTGGATCGGGATAGGATCCAGCGCAGGGCGCTTGTACTGCATAAAGAAACGTATTGTGTTACAACATCAAAACATTTGAAGTAGTCATTTCGTTAGCTAGGCAAATGTACCTATGTAAATAATTTTGAGCTACAAAATAGCAACAACTCATATGGGTTTGAAAAGTCTGAAGACAACTGTGCGTGAATTTCGCGTGTTCAGCGCTGAGCTACCAGCTCTGAAGGAAAATAAAGTAAGCTATGATTATAATGTGATGTGGCTTTTAGTGCAGCATATTATATATATATATATATACACACACAAAGAGAGAGGCTACTTATAAGGCACAGAACGTTCACATAAACGCGAGCAATTCACAGAACGGCTTATGCTTGCCTGTCATGGATAGGTTCAGTGGTGCAGAGTACAACGGTTACATAACGTCAGCAGTTTTTCTCTGAAATGTAATTTAAATTTATCTCATGACATATTTCAGACTTACTTTACTTCATTCTTTTTTATCCGTTAATATATTTTAGAAACTAATAATATTTAATTGTGTAAATATTTTTCGGAAAATGTATTTACATACTTCTTTAAACCCGCAAAGTAAAGCGATGCGATAGCTCAGTCAGTATAATGAAGAGCTACGGGCTAGACGACAGGGCTTCGATTCCTGGTAGGGGTAAGAAATTTTTCTCTTCTCCACAGCCATTGCGGCCGACCCAGCTTCCTATCAGTGGGTACCGAGGGTTCTTTCCCGAGGTTAAAGCGGACGGGCCGTGAAGGTGACCACTTACATCCATTTAATGCCGAGGTCAGTAATGTTGGAGCTATACCTCCACACCCACATACGTCTTCATGGCGTGGTATTTAATTAATTAAGCTCAAGAACAAATTTAGTTTTACCCACAAAGTTAAGTGGAATCTGTCGGACCACGTGAGACTCAGTGTCCTCGAGTTGCAGATATGTGACCTAAAGCTGTACAGTAAACTTGGGATAAAATGCAGCACTTCACGTCCGTATCGAGTAATTGTTTACTCAGTAAATTTACCTTTGTTTATCCTTTACCAAAGTATTCAACTCTGAACTGGAGCAGTCCGATAGCGAGAATGCGCCGAATATAAAAATAAATTTGGGGTCAAAACCCCTGTTGCGTAGCCACAGTTTTGATACCGTTGAATAGAAATACAAAATGAATTCTGCATGTAGGTATGTTGAGCTGCAATCCACAAAACATGAGACAGAATGACAAATACTCGATATATTAGAACAGGGGTGTCCATTTCGCAACAAATTTCATATACAACCACGGGCTTTAATCAGTGTGTAAAATGTCTGGTTATGGATCAGACGAAATATATTCGATTCTCAGTAGCGACAGATCTTCTCCAGGCCAGCCCTGGGCCCAGCTATGCTGTTTCAAATGGAGAGGTACAGAGTGAAGTATGAACCTGCCCACTCGCCTCCAACTAGAGTCGAGATGAAAGATGCCTTGGAGATATCCCAATGATCACTCGGCCAAGGGGTCCTACCTAATATCTAAGATCTAGTAAACCGAAGTGAAACGGAGAGTTTCGTGGAGGTAGGCCAAGGCCCAATTTGGGTTGTAGCGCCAAAGAAATAAAAACATATTTTCGTTCTTTCTGAGAAGACAGATTGTTCAGCTAATTAAGAAATTATGCTTTTTTTTTTAATAAAACACATGTTCATTGCCATGTTCACAAGACTCCAACGGTGATCCGATATCCTCAATCAGATGAACTCGGCCCATAGCCTGGCACACTATTCCTTTAGGTTTAATTTCAATATTATCTTCCTGTCGATACCAAGTTTATCCAAGTTGTCTCTTTCCTTGGAGATTTCTAACCAGAATTTTAAATGCATTTATATCTCTCTCATTTACGCTACAAGTTCCGTTAGTTAAAAGTAAAGTTATCCTTGTGATAAACTACGCCATGAAGGAGTATGGCAGAGTGAGTACTAGATCCGTGTATTCTTGACTTAGGCATTAGTTTTATTTGAGTGGTCATCTTCACGCCCCGGCAACTTTACACCCGGAGAAGAAGACCCAGGTACGCATTATATAGAAGGTTGGGTGGGCCCCAGAACCAGTCTGGACTCTGTGAAGAGGAGAAATATCTTGCCCGTACCGGAACTCAAAATGCGACCCCTCGGCCGTCCAGTCCGTAGCCAATCGCCGAACCTACTGCGCTACCCCAGCTCACAACTAGTCCAATTCATAAATAAGGTGGCCGATAATTTGAAATTTCTTGAAGTCATTATTCTGTGTTTCTTACAGAGTTTGAAATAATCAGTTTAACAGTTTGTCGACTGTTACTTGAGGACAGAAGGACGTCCTGAAACAAATAAGTGGTGTACGTTGAGGTTCTGAAGACGCTAGCTGTTTTGATTGCTGTGTTCTGGCGCATGATTCTGTGTAGTTTACAAAATTATACTCAGCTGCATCCTAGAAGGCACAAGCACTAAGACGCTGCTTTGGAAACCCAACTAAAAACAACTCTGCAAATTCCCGGAGAAACTGAGTGTTCAAAAGAAATATTAATGGAGGCGCTACAGGCAATCTGGTTTAATCCTTGAATATTTGGTTCATTTTAATTAGTAGAAATGTAGTTACATTTAATTTCAGTGGTTCAACGCCAACACTTCCTTTGCATTGTGCATGATATGCAATCCCTCAACCTGCGTGACACATGTCACCTAATCTGTCATTGTGCCCGACAACATAGCAGTTCTACCAAATGCCCCGCATGTTGCGTGACGTCATGTGACGTATGCTGGTTTCTTAAAATAAATTGTGTTCCTTGTGGCAGAAACTCTACAGATATGGCAAGTAAATTAATTATATCACTACATCTTGTAATTCACTGTAACAGATACAACAGTTGTTTTTGCCAGCTTCTGGGTTTTAAACGCTCTGCTTGCCAAATATTTATATGGCCTACGCGGATTAATTTAGATTTACGTTAATACAAAGATATTCGAATAGAAAACATTTCACTTTATTTTGTTATCGTCAAACATACCTTATAATTCCGTCATTGCCGCGAGTGTCGCGCGAATGTGCATAAATGCGTAAGCGTTGGGATTATCCTCTTATTTACAATATGTTTGTACGTGATAATGTCCAGCTACTGACTGACCTCCGGTCACTATTCAGATTCTTTATGCGAATGTTACTCTTTGAGACCTGGTCTCCATTTCATTTCTCCGCCGATGTCGCGTTTTGTTCTCGGTCAGTTTCTGTCCCTGTATCGAGCGCCGTTTTAGAACAGACAACTGGGAATTCGGTCAGAATTTCAGGTTCTGGTACGTGACTACAATTTGAGAACCGATTGCCGTTTACGTTTATTCCTGTATTCGGTTTATAATGGGACCGATTGCTTTTTATATCTTCTGGGCTAGTATCCTGGTTCTATTTAAACTTTCTGAGTTAGTAACTGCTTGATAATTACAGTTTCCGAGCTAAGACTCAGCAGACGTTTATGGTTTCTGAGCTATCCGTCTGCTATTTACATTACTTGATGTGGTGTCCGGATGACATTTACACTTTCTGAGCTAATAAGTAGCAGATATTTACGATTTCTGAGCTAGTATCCTGCTGCTACTTACAGTTCATGACCTAGTATCCGGCTGATACGGCCAGTCTGTACTAATATCCGACTGCTGTTTATAGTTTCTTTATCAGTATCCCAGTACAGTGCAAGGCTAGGCCGCTACTTATACGAGTATGATCTATTCTAGAATTTATATACGACTACTATTTCACACAAGACGACTGTGACCGCTACTGTACTCATATTTACAACGTCTGTCCTTCCAGGGACGTTTGATCATACGTTCATGGTAAAGGTAAGAAATATGTAAATTTGTCCCTGTGACTAACTCGTTAAGCTCCACGCCATGAAGACGTATTTGGGAACGGAGATATAGGGTCACCATTCTTAACCTAGGAACTATATGGAGGTGAGTAGTTAGCTTCACGCCCAGGCCGCTATGCCCCAGGGAAAGAACCTCTAGCTATCCATTGGATAGGATGCTGCATGAACTGGTTTGAAAGTTTGAAAAGTGTGGAGTAGATAAAAATCTCTTTCAACTGACATGAATCGAACAACGGCCCAAACCCATAGCCCGTCGCAATACCAACTGTGTTTCCCAGCTCTTTTAATTAATAACATACACGGTATAGTGTACTTTTCATAAGGGCCCCGCCATAGCTCAAGCGGTTAGTCGCTGGCTTCCCACCGCTGCGGCCCGGGTTCGATCCCAGGTCTGGTCAAGCGGGATTTGTGGTGGACAAAGTGGCGCCGGGGCAGGTTTCCTCCGAATACTTCGGTTTCCCCTGCCAATCTTCATTCCATCAATTGCTCCAAAATCACCCTTACCTATCATCTGGGGCTGGTACAATAGGCCAGAATTGGCCGCAGTAAAAGGGACTTAGTCCCACCCCACTAGCATTACAAAAAATACTTTTCATAAACACAGCATTAAGTGAACAAACTATTATCTCTAAATTTCCGTATATTTTCTTACACCGTAACCATTCGTCTTCCAACCCAACATATCAGCATTCCAGCAGTAGATATTCCACTCCTTCATCAAACTTTGGCACTTTAAAGTTTCATGTTTATCTTCGATGAAAGGCGAACGAACAAGTTTAGAACAGGAAAATGCTGGTAGAACGCAACGTAACAAAGGCTTGCTTTCTGTAAACATGATTTCTCCTCCCCTCGTTTGTTGAATTCGTTTCAAATAAGCACTGTTTCCCCTCAAGACAGGATATTCTGCAGTACTCGTATTGTGACTGGGTTAATGGAGTTGAGCTAATGAGGTTCTGATGAAGAGACAGGTCTGAAAAAATATGTGCAGACTCTAATGTTCTCTTTGCACTTAGTAATCCATTCCCCATATACACTGCAGAAATAAAGGCCGAAGGTAAAAAGAGTGATTGAAGAATAACATGGGAGTTTATGAAGCGCTTTCAATAGGTATTGAATACAACCACACGATTTTCCTATTCGTGTGGTCTATAGACTAAAGGAAGATAAATTGAGGATTTCGAAAAAAAAATATTTATAGGCCTACCCCTAAAAATGGGAGTAACATGAGAATGAAGCAAATTGTTAATGAGCCGCTTCAGCGTTTGCATGATTCATCATCTTCTTCAGTTATTGCGGGGGCCTCTTCCAGTTCAGAATTAACATATTTGCTAGGACTCATTTGCCCGCCTCTGTGGTCTGGGGATCAGAGTTCCTGGCTACAGATCCAGAGGTCCCGGGTTCGATACCCGGCGATACCAGGTTTTCTGAGAAATACTGGGTCTGGAACGGGGTCCACTCAGCCTCGTGAGGATAACTGAGGAGCTATTTCAAGAAAATAGCCGCTCCGGTCTAGAAAACCAAAATTAACGGCCTTGGGGATTCGCTGCGCTGACCACGCGACACCTCTATCAGCTAAATTTGGCACTAACTTCGCCAACAAGCGGCGGTCGCTCGGTCGATATAGTTCGCTTGCAGACTAAAACTAAGGAGTTTGTTTGTTTGGTAAGACTCACTTGATATGTCGCCTTGGATGGAGGGTAGCCCAACAGCAAGGTTTCTACCTCCACAGAACAGACGAAGAAACTCGGACATATGTCACGCTAGTGGAGTTCGATGTGCCGATTCCATTGTTGGAGCATCCAAAGGCAGCATCTTCCTTGGACAGCGAGGCAGCAGTGATCGGTCATTATTTTGCACACTTCCCCCCATATTATTGCGACCAATAGATGGACTGTGAGATGGGTGTGGCATGTAGCACGAACAAGCTGATTCAAGGAAGATATGGTCACATGATGGTCACTATAGGTGGGGTTCTGAATTTATGACAAGATCTAATGGACTTTTTGATCCAACGCAGGACTACATTTTACATTTAACTATTACACACAGACACACTAATGTCCACAGTCACGTCTTCACTGCCGTTGCTTGGCAGCGGTTTCCAAGGGCGGACGTTTCTCTTCCTCTGGTTTCCCGAACTGTCCCCGGTCTTAGCTACAAACTTCTCAAAGCAACAGCTCACAACGACTGAAACACAGTAGATATCTCACTAACTCACCAACCAAACTAACTCACTCAACACATAACTTGTCCTATTTATAACAGCTCGGCACAGACCATACAGAAATGTTTACGGGGCGCTGCTCAGTAACTGCCGTTGTATAATCGCCTATTTCCCTGCCGTTGCCTACCAACGGATATACATACCACAGTATAATTTGGCAGACGTAGACATAGATGGGAGGAAAATATTAAAATTGTAAATTGAAAAAGCACTATGTAGTTATCCAGGCTGGATTCAGACGGCTCGGGGTATGATCGGGGTTTTGTGAACACTGTAATGAAACTCGTACTCCATAAGATCCGCGGACCTCGTTGACCAGCTGACAGACTGTCTGTATTTGTGAAACTTCCGGGTTTCTACAGGTCACAGATCACGTGATGGCCTGTTCACATATTTCGGATTAGGGAGACGTGAATTGCGCACGGAAGTTCTGTACGAAAATATGCTGGAACAGAGATATGCATAAGGGACATTAACATGAAGGCGAACCTTACAGGAACGCAGATTTGCGAGATGGGAGTGAACGAACAAGTTCCAGGTCGTTTCTATTGGCGGGCTTCGGTATTAAATATTTTGATTCTGTGGGTTCTGCTGTTCAGATAATAAGTTGTTTGGATAGTTAGTAATTTTTTAATTATTTTGTAAGAAACTCGGTTTTAATTTTCAGGGCATTTGGAAAAAAAAATGTTATTCTTGCAATTTACAATCTACTCTACAAGGGAGCAATAAGTAAATATGTTGTAAGAAATCACTTGTGCGGAGTGATCATCCAGTGATGATTCTCCTATGTAGTATACTATGCATTATGTTGTTGAGTATGGCTACCCATCTTCAACACTGTGTTCTTTTAAGTCTGAGGGCCATTGTCGTTTTAGTTTTCGTCTGATGTTTAATGGGTTGCTTAGTTCAGTTACGCAAATGTTTTCGTGTCCCATTAGTCGGTTGTGGTATATGACAGAATATTTTTTTATTTCTTCTGTGACGAATGGGATTTGAAGATCATTGTGTAATGTGAAGTCCGAGACATACCATGGGGCTTTGGTTACGGAGCGCAGTACATTTGATTGGAGTCTTTGAATTATTCTGGTGTTCGAAGGCTTAGCACACCCTCACGGTTGAACTCAGTACGTCCAAATCGGTTTCAATATGCATTTGTAAATTAAAGTCTTGTTTTATAGGCTGAGTTTGGATTTTCATCCTAAGAGCCATGACATTTGTCGTACTTTTAGGTTTAGATGTTGGCGTTTTGTCTTGATGTGCTTTTGCCAAGTTAGCTTCTGGTCTAAGTAAAGGCTGAAGTATTTTACTTCTGTCTGTACTGGGATTTGTAAATTATCGATTGTAACTGGTGGACAGTGTGTGCGCTTTGTTGTGAATGTTATCTGCGAAGATTTTGTTTGGTTTATCCTGATTTTACATTTTTTGAACCATTCTTGTAGCAGGTCCAGATGGTGTTGAAGAAATTGCGATGCCAGTGCCGGGTCACGGTCTGTTGCTAGGAGAGCAGTATCGTCTGCAAAGGTTGCTACTGTGGTGTTGCTGGTTGTTGGCAAATCTGCAGTGTATATTAGATATAACAAAGACCCAAGCACACTCCCTTGTGGTACTCAGGATTTTGCTAGTTTGTAGCTAGAATAAGCAATGTTGTATTTTACTTGGAAATGCCTTTCTGAGATGTATGATTTTAACAGTAGATAGTATGGACTTGGCAATTTGTTCTTAATTTTGTGTAGTAATCCAGTATGCCAGACTTTATCAAAAGCCTGGGCAATATCTAAAAACGCTGCAGTGCAACATTGTTTCTCTTCTATACTTGTGGCAATTTTGTTGATTATTCATTTGGAAAAATGGATGTGAATTTTGAGTTTCTAACCGCTCCGTGTGAACATTCTTGTTCTCCTCTCCTTCCGGAAGACAGGAATAATAACCAGTTATATGTTTCATAATCCTGAATTTCTACATGCTAGAATTTTGGTTAATTAATAATGATATTCATAATTTGTATAACAAATGGTGACCTCCAGCATTTAATTAACGAAAATCACTTTTATACTATGTACTGCATTAAGTTTTTTATACAATGACGTCACAGTCTACGAAGAATTTCGTTTGCAGAATTCTAATTGGCTTACAAAGGTGGGGCGAGAGAGCTGCCTCTATGGCAATTACTGTATGAAAAACTTTTCAGTGCACTTTTTTGCGTTTTAATACCAAAGTGATATTCATCTCTTTTAGCTGTCTAGTTATATAAATCTGCAGATTAAATATACTCTGAAAAGGTCAGTGTAGATTCACATTATTCTGTACGCAAAAAATAAAGCACTTCAACACTTTAATTTGCGATTCAGGACAACTGGTCACATATGTCATTATAGGGTTAAAGGGAAAAATATCGCTACCAATTTAAATAATGAAACATAGCTTTAGGATAGTATGTAAAATGTAACAAAGTTCGAAATTATTAAGCAACTACAACCCTCACAGTTTTGAAGAAGTACAATGGCTTCTAAATTTTTGGTAAGTTCTGGCAGGTTTTCTGTTTTTAAATTTGTTTCATGAAGATTTGAATATGTAATAATTTTATTGTGTCAAATATAATGCCATGCAATCCGTTGAAAGTCAACCAACTTTTGGAGAAGCATGTCACCTCTGCCTTCACAGCCGAAGAATAAACTAAGCAAGAAACCAGCATGAGGCAAGTAGCAAACAAAAAGTAAAAAAAAGTAAAGCTATTCCTGTAACAGGCCGTGAAGGCCCTGAGGATTGTCAGACGTTGAGGGTCCCACTTTATCTACAAAATCGGCTCAAAGATGGCGGTAAGATTGTCGGCCTTAAGCGCCGGCCGCGCTTTACTCCTCAAGAAAATCGTTTAATTAATTCCTGGTACTCTTTTCTGTTAGAGGCTGAGTCGACCCCAGGGCCATAGTGCGGCCGGAAGGATTAGGTCAATTGAAAAAAATCCAATGACCTCATAGGGACTTGAACCCGCGACCTCCCGGTTTGTAGCATAGTGCGTCAACCAACTGCAAGCTGTAGACACAATACTTCATAACCACCGCTGTGATAACCTCAAATCCTACATTCTAAATAGTTTCACGGACCTGCTTCTGTCCGCGGATTGTCGTTTGAGAAACATTTCGTGACAGATTCTGAACACTGTACTGGATTTCACATTTGACGGACAGAACCACGTTATAAGTAGTCAATACTTACTACGACAAATAGGGGTGGAAGATCAGATTTGGGGGGAACCCACTGGCTGTAACCCCTATACTGTTCCATGGTGATGTATATTGCAAGTGGCATTAACTTTCCACCACCGCCTGATGTATATGGGGGTTCACGCAATCTTACTTTATATGGACCCTCAGAAACTATTTTCCATTGTTAACATCTTGAGAAAACACGTTTCATCCATTATTACGTCATACATCCGTATACAGTCTTGTCTGTGGAGCACAGTGAGGGTAGGCGAAGCACAGGGGAGAGATGTGTGTAAACAGGAATTGGAGGGGTTAGAATTCCCAGGGTTCAAACTTAAGGTGATAATCTTATATTAACTGCCGTAATAATCTCTTATTAAGGTAGCTTTAATTTAGCTCTACGATGTCAGAGGGTGTGCCAAGGTGCGTATTGGGGATGTAGGTTGGCCTCCAGGGGTTATGAGGTCAGAAGTCAGAGGAAGGTGTGTGTGTGCTTGTGAGTTAATCTGTTTAAAAGCGAATAGACTTTTATTAGTTTCTGTACTGCTTTATGATGTGTAAACATAATGAATTATGTTGCATATTGTGCAGTAACGGAGTTGCTGGATGTGGCAGCCATGACAAGCATGAAGAGCTATTAACATTCTCTATGCTGAGTACTCTGTTTCGAAAGAGGACTTCAGTCTTCTGCGCATGCCCATTGGAACGTGTAATTGCACTTGCTTGGAATTCTAGTTCTCATCTCATTTAGTCACTGTTCAAATGACACCCCCATCAGCTCAGTCTACAGGGTTTCGAGGATAATCACTCAGTAACGAATATAAGTTCCCCCTGTGTTTAGTTAATTAAACATACTGCCATGAAAAAGTATTGGACAGTAGAAATGTATATGTCCACCATCCATGACCTCGGATCTAGATGGAGTTGATTGGTCAGCTTTACGCCCTGGCCGCTTTACCCTCGAAGAAATCATCCCCGTTACGAATTGGATAGGAGGGCCCCAGAATCGGTCTGAAATTTATGAAGAAGAGAAAATTTTTCCACTGCCTGGTTTCGAACACCGACCCTCCAGTCGGCATCCCGTCTCTGTACCGACTGAACTATCCCGACTCCTAAAGTAAAGCTATCCCTGTAACAGGCCGTGAAGGTCCACAGGGTTGTGCGACGTTGAGGGTCCCACATTATCTAGACTGTCGGCTCAAAGATGGCAGTAAAATTGTAAGCCTTACGCGCCTGCGCCCTTTAGCCCCCCAGAAAAATTCCTTAAACTCATCTCTGTTAGAGACTGAGTCGATCCCAGGGCCATAATGCGGCTGGAAGGAGGTCAGTTGAGGAGAAAAACTAATAATTTCATCGGGACTCGAACCCGCTACCTTCCGGCTTGTAGCATAATGCCTTAACCAACTACGCTACCGCGAGCCCCGTCGTAGTGATAGATTTTCTATTTTTAATGGCTTTGACTCCAACTCATTAGCTTTGTTTATTCGTGGCTGTCACTTCTTTAAATAAATTAAACCATTAGTAATTAAAGAGTGAAAAGTATACGAAACCCAATTTGGTACAAACTGCACTTATTTTATGTTACGCTCTTTGTGATATTGCATTCCCGACTGTTCAGTTCTTGCAGAAACAAAATTTGTTTCTTTTACGCTATTCAGTACTAGATAGATCACAGTGCATGTAATCATATTGTAGCCGACGAAATTAATTAACACTTCTGAACGTTGCTTGTGGGAATAATTTTTTTCCCGTTGATTTAGATAAATATACAGAGCGCAGAAGAAAATATTTAAAATTTTAATTTACATGTCTTAATAAGTATTATCATGCACACGTTTTCACTGAGAAATATTTTAGAAGATTTGCAGTATTCAAGTTGAGTTTGAGATATAACAACGATTATATATTTTTTTCCTTGGCACTACAGCCCCAGTGGGCCTAAGCCTACCTCCATGAACTTCTACGTTCATTTCGGTTTTTCTAGATCTTAGACATTCGGTAGGACTCCTTGGGCGGGTGATCAGCTCGTCGCAAGGCCTCTATCTGTACACACACACAAGCTAAATATCCATGCCCTAAGTGGGATTCGAACCCACGATCCCGGTTTCCAAGCGTGCGAAGACAGTACATGCCTTAGACCGCTCGGCTGCCGTGACCGGCTAACAGCGATTATATACCTAAATTAAAATTCCCTTATGTGTCTTGGATTCCAGCAAGGTCCACTCGGCACAGCGGCCACTGATTGGCCTATTGTACCTGCCCCGGGTGATTATTATGATGGAGGATTTGGGGGAAAGAAGATTGGCAGGGGAAACCGAAGTCCTTGGAGGAAACCTACCCCAGCGCCACTTTGCCCACCACAAATCCCACTTGACTAGACCCGGGATCGGGAAGCCAGCGACTAACCGCTTGAGCTGTGGCACGGCCTCTTATATGTTTTAGTCTATACTCGGAACATTAACTAACCGACAAGATGGCTAAAATGCGTCTTGAGAAATCAGTAGTCACTAAGCTGTTTAGTGGCTGAACGCTCTGTTTATGAATCCGAAAGTTTACTGCTTGCTCGCCAACTGCTGTCAAGGGTTCCAGATTTGTGTACGTAACATAGCCTATGTTGAAAAAAGCCGACTGCAGCAAAGTAATGGCATAAGTTTCATAAGATGGCATACTGATTCATTATTCAAAAATTAAAAATTAATTACAAAATCGTGAAGTAGACTCTTCCTAGTAACTTTCTAATGAAAACTATATGTTATGATAAAATATGTATCTATCAATCAATTTATGACTCTACAGCCCTTGTGGACCTTGGCCGCCTCTTCAGTTTCTTAATCTATACACAATCAGTAGGATTCCTTGGACGAGGGATCAGCCCTCAGCAAGGCCGCTACCTACACACAGAATAAACGCACACAAACATCCATGCCTTGAGTGGGATTCAAACCCATGATCCTAGTGTTCTAGCCGGCGAAGACGGTTCATGCTTTACAGCGCGCGTAATCGGCGTTATGATAAACTACAACCCCTTGGCCGCGCCATAGCTCAAGCGGTTAGTCCCTGACTTCCCACTGCGGCGATCCCGGATCTGGTCAAGTGGGATTTGTGGTGGACAAAGTGGCGCTGGAGCAGGTTTTGTGCGAGTACTTCGATTTCCCCTGCCCATCTTCATTCCACCAATTGCTCCACATTCACCATCACCTATCATCTGGGGCTGGTAAAATAGGCCAGAAGTGGCCGCAGTACAAGGGACTTACCCTCACCCCACTAGCATTAAAAAAAAAGACTAAAACCCCTTAATTTGCTCATTCTAGATGAAGGAAATAAATTAAAATCACTTTATAATATATAATAAACGGAAATAACGAGTGTAAGATACGAGGCCATTAAGCGCCGTGTAAAACACCAGTTGGTGTTTCATAGCCCCTGAGAAGAATCATCTCTCTTCCAAATTACATGTTAACGCTTTCTCCTTTTTATAAAGAGTAGCTACTTTTATCGATGAAAACTAGTTACAGCCTTTAATAAATTTTCAGTTTAATTTTGCAATTGATTCCATACGGCATGTAATGTATGGAACTGTTGACTATAGAATTAGTATTACTCGATAATCATACGCAGTGCAGATAAAATCTAGCTCCTGCTTTTTATGCGCCGTCGACTGGCAATGCTGTGCAACGGCCTTATTACGCTCTCGGCCTAGCCGCAGTCCTCGGCCACTCGGATGAAAAGCAGTTATCTGTTTTATTAGAACTAATATATTTTATACTGTGGCAGGCTGGTCGGTACATAATATATGACAAAACAAAAAGTTCTATGTAGACGTGGAAAGACCCAAGAATTTTCGTTTTTTAACCCGAAGGTTCAATGTCGTGTTCACAAGAGCCCTCCACTGGTCTCTGTTCTGAGTCAGATCAATCCAGTCCATACCACCGCAGCCTATCTCTCTAAGATCAACTTTAATATTATTCACCCACCTGCGTTTTGGTCTTCCTGGTGATCTCTTTCCTCCTGGCTTTCTCACCAATAACCGATATGAATTTCTCTTCTTACCCATTCTTGCAACATGTCCTGCTCATCTCATCCTCCTTGACCTGACCATTCTAATTATACTTGTCAATGAGTACATGTTATTAAAGCTCCTCATTATGCACTTTTCTCCAACTTCATTTTTCATCGATCCAATTCTTCTCCTCAGCACTCTGTTCTGTGTTCCTCCCTTAATGTCAGAGACTAAGTATCAAGCCCATACAGAACAACAGGCAAAATTATAGTTTTGTATATTCCAACTTTTTTTCTAGACAGAAGATGAGAAGACAGAAAGGTTCTGGACTGAATTTTTCTTTTCCTTGGCACTACAGCCCCAGTGGGCCTAGGCCTACCTCCATGAAATTCTCCGGGACTGAATTATTACTTTGTATTATTATTCTTAGTGGAGTGAGATTGAGTCCACTTGGTACTGCGGTCACTACTGACCACTACCACTACCAGATGGTAGATGATGGTGATTCTGGAGCAATGGTGAAATGAAGATTGGCAGGGAAAACCGAAGTAATTGGAGAAAACATACCCCAGAACCACTTTGTCCACCACAAATCCCACATGCCCAGACCAAGGCTCGAATCAGGGCCACCAGTGACTAACCTTTTGAGCTATGGCGCGGCCTTTAGGACTGAATGGTAGCAAGCATTACCCGAATTTAGTCTTAATTTCTTCCTGAATGAAATTTTGATTTGTTATTGCCGTCCCCGAATATTTGACCTATGCCACATTGTTAAAGCATCTGTTAGCTCTCTTTGTGTCATGATTTTTCCCTGAACTCACCCTAGTAGCTAGTACCGAACTTGGTACTAATAAGTCAAGTCACATCTTAGATGAGACATACAAATACGAGGGCATGTTGTGGTCTGTATACAAGGAACACATAAAATTTGTGTGTTAATGTAGCCTATGCATCTATAGGCTGGTCACGGTAGCCGAACGGTCTGAGGCATGCACTGTCTTCGCTCGCTCGGAAGCCGGGATCGTGCTTTCGAATCCCACTTAGGGCATGGATGTTTAGTGTTTGTGTGTGTGTGTTTACAGGTAGAAGCCTTGCGACGAACTGATCACCCGCCCAAGGAGTTCTACCGAATATCTAAGATCTAGTGAACTGACGTGAAACGGAGAGTTTCATGGGGGTAGGCCAAGGCTCATATTGGGGCTGTAGCGCCAAAGGAAAGCATTTATAGATTTATAGAAGTTTTTTTATACCCTTGCTGTATTTATGAATACATATCTCAATATCTGGGGTCTAGTTTGTGAGAACGCTTTCGTATATGAAGGACTGCAAGTCAGACAGTTCGTACGAAAAGGAGATATTTACAGTGTCATGGGCAATTTCGTTGGAGTTCAGCGAAGTTATTAACCTTACTCACTCATGGAGCTGAGCCCTTCTTGTGAAGCCGCCAGTTATGCAGCTACTCAAGAAATCCCCAGCATTTTATGGAACCCGAATGTTCATTACCGTGTTCACGAGAGCCCTCCACAAGTCCTTATCCAGAGCCAGATCAATGCAGTCCATGCCACCCCATTCTACATCTCTAAGATCAATTTTAATATTTTCAGCCACCCACGTCTTGATGTTTCTAGTAGTTTCTTTTCTTCTGGCATTCCCACCAATATCCTATATTATATCCTCCGTTCGTGCTACTTGCCCTGCCCATCTCATCCTCCTTGACTTTATCATACTTGGAGAAGCTCCTCATTATGCAGTTTTCTCCAATTCCTGTCACTTCATCTCTCTTCGTTGTAAATATTCTCCTCTAAACCTTGCTCTCAAACATCCTCAGTCTGTGTTCCTCTCGTAATGTCAGAGACCATGTTGAAGTTATTAACCTATATTTAATTGATTGCGTGTGAACAAAATTATCCAGTACCACGTTCACAAAACTCTCCAACCAAATAAAAGTCTTTGAGAGTTCAGTTCGGTACAAATCTTCAAAACCTGTGGACCGCACTTCGCTGTCGACTGGTTTGTACTCCTCCTCAGTATTCTGGAGAGCTCTTGTTCAAATCTCGGCTTACACACCAACTACCGTGACTTCCATTTTTCGCGACTTTCCTAAGATCATCAGGTACTATATCTCGAACTGGCCACGACCCCTTCCTTCCACATCCATTCAGATTCATTACCGACGAATCATATTATCATTTGAGATCATACATTCTCAGTAACTGAAAGCTCCATTAGGTAAACAGAGAATGCATATGAAGAATGCCGTCTTCTGGAATGTGGGGCCGTGTAGAGTTTCAGGGTAAACTACCCTGAAGATGGAGGAGATACGTTCCTCCGAAACGTGTGTTCACATAAGATTTATACGGCCCCACATCCAAGAAAACGGCCTTCTCCATAATCACCGCCGTGCAAATCTCAAATCTTACATAGAGTGGATAGATAAAATTCCAAACCTATGGCTCTGAATCCGTATTTGTTGTTCGCCTCTCACGAAGAATATGTACGTGTATGTCATGTGGTCTTTCCTGTAGAGCATTTTAACAGACGCTTTGCGTGAAATTCTTTCCACCCGCACCTGTCTTCCGTTTGCTAACTGCTCCTTCTCTTCCGGTTAATCGCCATAAGAACATCGTGGAGCGCAAAGAACAAACCCTGAAGCCCCCTACGGTGCAATTTCTTAGTTCGGTTTCTATTCCGAAAACGTTTGTCTCAGTATAGTGTTCGGATACAGCATTTCTTATTGTGTGCACAAACAAATTTACATCGGTAATCAAATGTTTTGTAACATTTTTATAGGTGGACTCAGCATTAAAAATAAATTCTGTTTGCAAGAGAAACCATTGTCTAAGATCTCTTTCACTTGGATGATTTCTGCGCAATTTAAAATCTTTCGAAATGTCCTTTCACATATGTGTTACCAGATGTCGTGTGGTTCAACTTGTTGGTCGTCTGCCCTGCCTGCTGCCTGATAACGCACGTAAGGTGCTTATTAATGCAATAGTGAATGCAATTAAATTATTTTTTCCTAATAACAGTTCTGTTGGCAACCCACTGCCCTCCTTGGTAAATTAGATAACATGGCTTAGTAAATCAACGTTTTATGTAATTACACTGTTTGCTAACCAATCAGAGAGGCCGTGCGGTCTAAGATATAAAATGTCTCCACTCGTTCGAATGCTGGGATGGTGGGTTCGAATCCCACTCAAGGCATGGGTGTCTGTGTGTGTTTATTCTGTATTTGTGCTGTTCTGTGTGTAGGTAGCGACCTTGCGACAGGCTGATCTCCCGTCAAAGAAGTCCTAAGACTGTGTATAAGATCAAGGAACTGCAAAAGCGGCCATGGTCCAACAAAGGACTGTCTACCCGTGGGTAAGTATGTAGGTAAAGTTAAATTTGTTCCTGTGCTTAACTAATTAAGCACTACGCCATGCAGGCGTATGGGGGAGTGGATGTATAGATCCATATTTTCTTGACCTCCGCCCTAGTTGGAGGTGAGTGGTCAGCTTCACGCCCCGGTCGTTTTACCCACGGAAAAGAGCCCCGATACCCATTTGATGAGAGGCTGGGTGGACCCCAGAGCCGGCCTGGGTCATAATTAGTTTAATTTCAAATATCATGTAACTTATTATTCCGCATTTGGACATTTAGAAGTTCCAAAAAAATGTTAGATTCAAAAAACTATTTCACGGCATTAAATATTACACAATATTCTGCTCGGAGAACCTGAAGGGAAGAAGCAATTTTCGAAACTTAAGCAGCATAATGATAGAAAGGAACTTGCAGATATGTGGCTGGAGGATTTGTGCTGGATTAATTTGGATTCGGATATGGAAAATTTCTAGGCTCTTCCCATAAGAGGCAGAGATTTTCTTGATTAACTGTGATTTATCATACAGGGCCTTGTCCACGGATTTGGTTACATACTCGTAATTATTCTTGTTGTTCTAAGAAAAGTTATCTGGTTCCCCCGAAATAACAAATAAAGAACCTATTCAAATCACATAAAATTATTTATGAAAACAAAATATTTCCATCTCCTTAAAATCAGTGAACCTAACAATATATTTTCCATTCCTTTACGACAATTCTCAAAATTTTGCACAAAGGGCACAGCAAGAAATTGAACAAATATATTAGGTGGCGAACTTCCGTGCAGAAGTGAGGATGCGAGAGCGTATTTTAACGAGTCCCTCAGGGGCTAAAAGCACGAGGATAGGATGGGGGTTGAACCTGCAGTAGATTGCGAGTTATAACTCCTGAGGGAGTCACGCCCATACGCCCAAGGTTATGCCCACTACTTGTTATCGGTGCAGACGGACCTTCTGACCAGATCGCTAGTCGGACATATACAACGGCGCACATATAGCACATAATCTCTAAAGCTTCAAACCATTAAAATCACCAGCAAATCCTGTATGTACACACATTTATGGCTGCATCTGTGCTTTAACCCTCGTGTGCACGCACATGTAAGGTCAAACGTTGGCTTCCGTTCCCTCAGACAGTAAGAGCTGCATTTGAGCTTAATCTTTAATTAATCGTGAGCCGTTCGTTTGCCTAATGAGTACATACTGTATGTACGAAAGTGAAATGCCGCAGTTCAGTAGACTGCCAGGCTTTTGGTTGTGGATTTCACGGACAGTTTTCAGTGTTTCACACATTGCATGTGATGGTTCCTTTGTCTTTCTTATACGGAATCTTATTCAGGCATTTATAGTTATTCAAGAAATTTCTCATTTTAATTTATTATTATTATTATTATTATTTGAACTGCTAATGGGTTTTTACCCTCTGGCAGTGGTACTACAATAAGACACAACACACATGACACAAAATAGCACACCACACTCAAACAAAACACAGCACGCAAAACTACACAAACAAAAAGGACACACTGTACACAATGACTACAATGCAAATACAAGTACAGTTGCAATTATATCAATTAATATTAATAAATGTATGTATATTATAACCTAAACAGTAACAGTAATGAAACACGTAATATCGTGAAATAATGCACCCACATTTCATCTTAACCTTCCCTTCATTCAACTTCACTGCACTAACGCACTCTTCACATCCTCAACACAGTTTACTTAACTTCACTTCACTGCATTTCTTGTGTTTGCCCCCACACATTCACTTCGTCTTACTTATCACTGTACTCTTTCTTTCGTTTGGCCATATCAGCTGGATAACTATCAGCTTCCTAATGAAGACGTGTACATCATACGTGGTTACCTAGATATTACATAAATCAACAAAATATATCCAAAGATCTGCTTGCTAGCTGCTTTATGCTGGATTCTTACTTGGTCTCTTCTTCTACCCTGAAGATGGAAGAGATATGTTCCTCCGAGATGTCAGTTGATTTCAAAGGTCAACAGGGATTTAAATCCTGTAAGACAGTACTCTGTGATAATAATGTTTCTCTCTCTCTCTCTCGTCTTCCTCTCACTTTGGAACATGGGGCTGATTTCTCAGTTGTATGATCATTTTACAGAGGTAGGATTCCTTGGTCGGGTGATCAGCCCGCCGCAAGGCCTCTACCTAAACACAGGACAACACAAACACAGAATAAACGCATGCACACACCAAACATCCATGCCTTGTGTGGATTCGAACCCACGATCCTGGCTTCCGAACGAACGAAGGCAGTACCTGCCTTAGACCGCTCGGCTACGGTGATCGACTAATATTAATAATAATAATACTAATAATAATAATAATAATAATAATAATAATAATAATAATAATAATAATAATAATAATAATGCATATTACTCTGAAAATACATGGCTCGACTTTCACCAAAAAAATATATTAACTAATATAATATTTATGACTCACCAACATATCTGAATGTTATACTGTATCGTAGAAACAGTAGCAATCTCCAATCCCAATCCTAACTACGTAAGACTTCTTCTCCTAAGTTTGGACTTATATTCGTTATACTCCATAACGATGTGAACTTCCTTTACATTAGTCGCTTTTGTTTGACGCTTATCAATGAAGTTCAGAAAGTTTCTTAAGTTTTTCCTGAGTCCCACCCACCTTCGCGGTCGATTCTTTATGACTATTACTTAGTGTTGGGGAAGCGGCCTCCGTAGTCTAGAGGTAACGTTCCCACCTCATGACTCAAGGTACGCGGGTTCAAATACCCGGCGGAGGTCGTCGAATTTTTAAGGGCGGAAAAATTCAGGGAACAAGTCCTCCGGGAGGGACTTTAAGCTGTGGGTTCCGTGTCGTAGCTTTACGGCATGTCAAAGAACCTCATATCTCCAAAGGAGGTCACTGAGCCATTTAACGGACGTTTCCCGCCCAACAGCAGTCTCTAATATCTCTGGTAGATGGGGGAAGCATTATAGATACCTCTCAGCTAGTAGAGCCGGTCTCGCTGGCTGGGCGGGACTGATGGTAAGCACCAGTACCGGTAGGATATAGAGACTGGTAGAAATCATAGAGGGAAGCACAATGGACCAATACAGGTCTTAGTGCATGGGGAAACCCACCCTCTCCAATAACTAACTAACTAACTAGTGTTGGGGAGATCTGGGTTCGGGCCCCAGTCCGGCTGTCTTGTTTGAAGCTCTACCTGACTTTCTCAGAACTTCCGAAAAAATGGTGTGGCAGTATTTTAAAATATGCCAAGAAACTTGTTTTGCAAGTCCTTCCCAGTTCACCATTCACAGTCACTTCCAATTCATCACTCATGCAAATAACAAAGCAAAGTTAAATAAATGAAAAACAAACGTAATGCCACTAACACACTCAGTTTTTGCAGGCAATAGCAAAAGTATCCTCACCGTTTCTACGTGAATTCCATTCCGTCGTTCAAAATCAGGTTTCCCCCCCATTCGACTGTATTTTAACGAATGTAGTGACACGAACTGCATGGAGCAGAGTCTTTACTGACAAGCTAGCAGTCATTCAGCTTTTCAAATTATCAGCCTTGTATGAAACCCGCATGCCCACCGCCACGTTCAAGACAAAGCCTCCACTAGACTGGTTATTCTTTTCCTTTGGCACTACAGCCCCAGTGGGCCTGGGCCTACCTCCATTAACTTCTCCGTTCACTTCGGTTTTTCTAGATCTTACACATTCGATAGGACTCCTTGGGCGGGTGATCAGCTCGTCGCAAGGCCTCTACCTGTACACAAACACAGAAAAACGCACACACACAAACTAAACATCCATGCCCTGAGTGGGATTCGAACCCACGATCCCGGTTTCCAAGCGAGAGAAGACAGTACATGCCTTAGACCGCTCGGCTACCGTGACCGGTGTTCCGGTTATTCACATCCTCTTAATTTAAGGATAGATTTTGCTAATTTTCCATCAACATCTGTATCTTCCAAGTGACTTCTTCACTTCAAAATTTTCGATTACAATTTTATACGCATTTCTTGCTTCGCTGCCGCAAATACAGCACAATTAGTCCCTAAATAGGCCAGAAAATCCTAGTACCATCTCTTAGCTTCCCTTCCGTTAGTAAATTAGAGATGTAGGTCAGTGAGGGATTCGAATTAAGTTTGATTTTCAGACAAGGATATGGTTCATTATACGTTTTAAAGAAGCACTTATGTGAAAAATAATTAATTAAATGTGGTATGAGGCTTTGGTGATGGCATTGTAGAGCGCAAAGTGTAACAGTGCGGGAAATGAAATTGGGATTTTTTTTGTATCCGTTTCACGGTGAATGAGATCTGTTTTACATGGACTACAGTCCCATCACGCTTCTCCGCATGAGTGGCTTAGCGGCCCGAAAACACGTCAAATAAAGCACTAAAGCTAGTGAACTGTTTACAGCCTTTTTTCCGATTAACCCCTTTCTCGTTTTTTGCTTTTATGTGTAACTTCAACATCTATAGCATACTTATGAAAGGTAGTGTATATATGTAAATGGTATGTTTTCTCAGGAGGCTCATCTGCGCAAACGTCAAATGTTTACTGCCTTGTCGTTGCTTGGAAACGTTTTAACACACGAGACACGACAGAAATAACTACTTGAAAACACGTGTGACGTCACATAATTTATATTTTAGAACATGAATTGCATGTAAATATGTGAGAATTCAGTATTTTTTCTTGCGGTGCGCAGACTTCCCTGTCATTTAAGAATATAAGTGTGGAGGTGTGTTATTCAAGGTGGCCCCCAAAATACTAAGAATTCACGACTATATTTGCTCCTGAGGCTAAATCTGCATTAGGGATAAAATCCTCAGGATCAACTTCTATATGAAATTGTTGCTGTCTCATCTCTGCACTCCTTTGTAACGGAATTTCAACTTCGGTTTGAGTCAGAATTTATTGAGTCTACACAGAATATTAGTATGCTCTATGTAACAGATGAGAAGATCTTCCATCTAATTTTCAACGGGAACAACAGTTGTGCTTTTATACAAATGACAGTGCAAGAGATGATCAGAAAGAAATTTAGTCACGAAGAAGAAAATGTATGCTCTTATTTTGCAAACAGAAATTTTATCAGTTTCATCAGTCTCATTCTGAACCATCTTGAATCATGTCTCGCAGTCTACTCACAATATAGTGTATATCCATTGCTAGTCAACGGGTCGCTAAACACATTCTCGCGGCAATGAATACGCAGGCAACAATAGAAAAAATTCCGTTCCTATGTAACGGCAAGGTCAACACACCTCTACAACAATAGAGCAATTGCTGGGATACGGTGTTCTCAATGTGTTTTCTGCGCGTGGCCCGTGCCGAAATTTTATATGGAACAGCGAAGGTCGTTTACAGGCAGTCGTAGAAGGAGAAGCAGAATGAAGAGAGGCCTCGGCGGTCAAGATTGACTGTGAGTTATAATAATTGATTGTAATTGCAAAATAAGTGCCAATAAATCCAATCGCCTAATCCAGAACCAATTATTATTAGTCACGTTAACACCCGTTACGTGACAATATGTCTTCTCTAACATAAACGTTACTACCATGTACTGCAAACTTCGTCTGGACTTGCATGTTGTATTTCTGAGTGTGATTTTCTGGAAATAAGTAATGAATTTTTTAAATATGCGTGTTAATTCAATTCCGTCTGGTTTCATGATTAAATATTAAGGTCGCAAATTATTTTACCGACAAAACAAAACATTACACTATTATCCATCCATAAAATATTAAGTCGATACAAAGTACAACGTACAGTAAAATGAAGGGCATAGGTAACAGAAACTTCTAATTATGCGAATTTATATTTACAGGTTCGAAAATTGCTGCCTTGCATCTCCTACTTTGAGACATTCATTTCGATTGACTCATACCCCAGAATAAGTCGCCATTCTTTCACTGTCATCATGAAAGCAGAATAAGCTAACAGTTTATAGCAGACACCGTTGGAAGTTACCGAAAAGAGGGATTTAAAATAAGTATATTAGAATCAGCTTTGCATCTTACACACTCATTTTTTTCCCCTTTGGCACTACAGCCCCAGTGGGCCTAGGCCTACCTCCATGAACTCCTCCGTTCACTTCGGTTTTTCTAGATCTTACACATTCGGTAGGACTCCTTGGGCGGGCGATCAGCTCGTCGCAAGGCCTCTACCTGTACACAAACACAGAGGAACGCACACACACAAACTAAACATCCATGCCCTGAGTGGGATTCGAACCCACGATCCAGGTTTCCAAGCGAGCGAAGACAGTACATGCCTTAGACCGTTCAACTACCGTGACGGGTCTTACATACTTATACCATGATTAATTTCAGAACACTTTCTCAACAGAAAAGTCACTTTATTAGAAAGGGACACACTATATGATGTAGCTCCCCAATTAATGCGATTCCAGAACAATCTCAGTATTTAGAGCTCCTCTACTCTGGGCAGAAACTCGGCTCATAAGAGCACGTGCTTTCCGAACATCAGCGAACAAATAAGAACTTAATACCTAATACAGTTCTTATCGGCATTCAAAATGCTTTCCGAGGGAGACAAAATACCCGACGCAGTAAGACAGGTGATCCCCCCTTCAGAGTATTTTTGTTTTATTCATATTAGTGTATGTGCAGTATAACGGTGGCGTTTCACGTACCTTTATGTTTCGTTTTGTAGAAGGTCAGCCCATCCTGAACAGGGTAGAACTTGCTGAGTTCATTGGGCACCTAATGTGTTCCTACCGTGATGACTTTTACATACTGACGTCACGTTTCATTAGAACTCTTTTCATCTGGCGTACCAATTGTGGGGGGACATCGCTGGATCTAGCTATGTGAAGACCGGATATCCAAATATTTTCATCCTTTACTAATTGCAGCAGCTATGACGAAATAGCGTCCTGACTCTGCACCAGGAAACACAAGGACGAATAAGCCAAGTTTAAAGTTTTGTCACAATGATGTGACACGTGAGTTAGGGCCATTCCTTTTGACCTTATCCTTCGCACCCAGTGTACCCCTGTCCAGACTGTGAGAGCAGTTCTAACTAAGGTACAACAAAATAGGACTTCCTTTATACCGCCCACCCTGCGATAGAGAAAAGGGAGATGTACAAAAAGTAGTGGCTGTGTAGAAAATAACGCTGAGAAAAGAACAAAGCCCAAAAGAACAGTCTCAAAGCAGGTCGAGTAGTTTGAATGCTAAGTGGCCCACCGACAGGTCGCGCAACTGTCGGGACTACTGGCTTGTTACTGCGGAACGGGTCACTGCGCCGTAGCGTCAGCTACAAAACAGCGAATTAGAGAGTAAGCATATCAATTTCGAAATTTCATATTGATCACAAATAGACTTTAAATTAATATTCAATAACAAAAAAAGGAAAAGTGCTTAATTTTTATGCTTTTGTTCCTTTACATTTTGTGTTTATTTTTCCTCTTCACGTTTATTTACTTTTCTTTTACGCTCTTATTTTATTTTTCTTCCCGTCTTTTATTTTCTTACTTGTTTTCATTCTTTGTCCTTCCTCTATCTTACGTTCTATCATCTTAATTCTTTCAAATATTTTTGTTAATAAATACAAATCTTATCCGCTAATATTGCACTGGTTTTGTGATCCCTGTGGTGCCTCTAGGAGAGTGGGTTGAGTTACTTGCGAACATAGCAGCAGCAGCAGCAGATGGCATTTGTTGCGATATATATATGTATGTACTTGCGTTGTGTGGCGCTGTGTGAGGACAATCCGACCTTACAAGAAATGATACCCGTAAACTTACTAGTATTGCTTCCATTTTGTTTTCAGGGCGGCAAGCGATACATTTTTTCCTTACGTCCGGCAAGAAATCGCACTGGTCTCCATGAGAAACAAAATAATTTCAAACATAAACGTCAACACTTCTTGTTTGGCTTCTGTTGAGCGTCTCGGGATGTCCAAGAACAGTGTTCGAGTAATGTGCTACCTAAAAAAGGACTTGCACGGTAATTTACCGCGTAGGAAATGGTTGCAAGATTTTTAGTTCTGAATGCGATACTTAAAATAACTTTACAATTGTGGAGCGGGAGATTCTTAAGCAACTACGTTATATAGTAACTAATTAATACGAATTTCGGTAACAAAGCCTGAGGTACACACGGGTAAAGTGCGGTATAGCCACAAGAAGAACTGCTTTCTTTATCTGCAGGAAATGAATGTAGCATGATATNTTCCTTCACCTGAGGACGGAAACAGATCCAGTTTCCGAAACGTCGTGTTTTTATTTGTTATCTTAAAAACCAGGACGATGGATAAAGTCCAAAATCCCAACATATCAGTAGCATGATATGTTCATATTATTTATTCATTCATTCACACACGTATTTCCTGTAGCTACTTTCTGGAACATAGGACATTTGTGAAACACTTTGTTTCGTTTCAGCTTCTTAATCTTATATGCAGTCAGTAAGACTCCTTGGACGGGTGATTAGCTAACCGCACGGTCGCTACCTACACAGGATAACACAAATACAAAAGAAATGTAGACATACATCCGCGATTCGAACCCACGATCCCAGTGTTCGAGCGGGCGAAGGCAGTTTATGCCTTAGGTCGCGGGACAGCTGTATTCGGTGTTCATCTTTTAGGAACTATGAATTTTGTTTAGTACATTTTTAAGTATAAGCCTTAAAGGAATGTCAGAAGGATAGATATAAAGACAAGGAGAAAGAGGAAGGAAGTTGCAGGGAAAATAATATAATGAAAGAGAATTTAAGAAAAGACAGAGTCTAGGGGGGAAAAATAACAAAGAAAGAAAGAGTGAAACAAGAATTTTCTCAAAATTCACAAATCTTCCTTTCTCTTTCTTCAGATTTTTTGGTACAGAATTCTTGTACCATTATTATCATTACTAGGGCCCGGATTTTGATGACATGAAAATATTTAAAAAAATGACCTATAAAATGACCGAAAATATCCAGAAAAGTTACCTAAAATGTGACCCAAAAATGTAATATGCAGGCCCCGGATTTTGAAGACCTGAAAATATTTAAAAAATGACCGAAAAAATCCAGAAATATGACATAAAGGAGAAAAGAAAGAACACTTCGCTTCCATGTTATTCACATATCAGAAAGCATATGAAGAAAAATTCCCTAAAATGGCCAAAAATGACAAGAAATGCCCTTAAATGTCCAAAAATTTACCAAAATATTACCCCCAAAATGAAAAAATTACCATAAACCTAAAAATGTTAAAAGCGACAACAAATTGCCTCTAAAATTTACATTTCTGTAACCAGCATCTCATATTCGAGATTTATATATTTAAGAGCTTCACATAGGATACAAGGAAAAAAGATGACATGTCATCAAAATCCGGGCCCTGATCGTTACTCTTATTGTGGTCCTTTTATTTCTTTTTTTGCGAAGAACTTTTTGCTTAAGTCATCAATCTCAAAGTGTTACACCATTGCCATGACTGCAACCCTTGGCTTACAGAAAATATTACATACATAATATTGTCTCTATTTGAGTGACTATAGACGGGGTTTGGATTGGTAATAGGATTTATTGAACTCTTTAATACAGCACGTACCTGCAAGTGAGGATTATGCTGTCACTGTTCTACACACTTCACGAATCGACATAGGACACACTTGGTATTCTCAGCTTGTTACACCTTCACTAGCTGTTGTCTGGTAGCGGGTTCCAACTGCGAATTTTCCCCTTCCTCTAGGTTTTCGCACTGTCCCCACCTCAGCTACAAGCTTCTAACAGCAACATCTCACAACAACTGAACTCCAGCAGTTATCTAACTCACTGCAATTGTCGGTCATTGGTTAAATGGCTGCTGGTGCTCGCCAGCTCAGTAGTTCTTGGTTTGGAGCCCAATTGGGACTCATAACCATATTCTTCTTTTCAAAACTTCTATGTGTTTTCAAGTGGAGCTTCCTCTTGAACGAAAGAAGGGATCTGACCACTACGGGTGCTGGGTGTGTCAAAGTCAAAGTCAAAGTTACTTTCCTAACTTGTCCTGTTTGTAATATCTCGTCCCGAACAACACAGAAAGCGTCGTTCCTCTGTTACAATGAAATTGTTGTGTTCATATCTGTTGGGGTACCCACGTGATCGCTACTCAGTCATTGCCTAGCAACGGCCGTTGTTTGCAGAGCCATTACTTAGCAATGACTGTTGTATAGTTGCTTATTTCGCAGTCGTTGCCTAGCATCGGGCCTACGTGCCACAATATATAGGGATCGGTATTGTGACTTTCGGCCTGAAAGCCGCAACCTGCCCATCTGCTTTGCGGGGCTTCGCGGGGCGCGTTCCATTGGTAACCCGAAATGCACCGTTGCTCTTTGTTTTGGTGGAACTGTTGAAGACATGTCTATGGTAACGACTTCTAAACAGACTGTTACGTCGGATATGAAAAACAGAACATTTCAATGGGGTGATTTCTATCCCGGCCGCCTAGCGGGGATAAAAGGAGGCCAGTTGAGAAGCCGTCGGTTTGGAAGTTCAGAAATGAAATAAGAAGAACAGATAACAGCAGAACGCGGAAGAAGGAGAAGTGACTCGGCAGTGAATCGGCGTGCCTTCCAGAACTAAGAAGAGCTACGCAGAGAGGGATTCGGTATCCAGAAGGAGCTGAGAGTGTGAACAGTTATAACCGAGTGTAATTGTAATAGCGACGTCAGATAAATACAGTCATCAAATCTAGAATCCACAGTTATTAGTCACGAGTACCCCCTGCACGTGACAATATATTCTGTTGAGGCCGCACCATACCTCAAGCGTTTAGTCGCTGGCTTCCTACCGCGGCTGCCCGGGTTCGATCCCAGGTCTGGTCAAGTGGGACTTGTGGTGGACAAAGTGGCGCTCGGGCTGGTTTTCTTCGAGTACTTCGGTTTCCCCTGCCAATCTTCATTCCACCAAATTCTCCATCATGATAATCACCCGGTGCAGGTGGCCGCAGCGCTAAGTGGAACCACTTGGACTCCACCCCCCCCCCCACTAAGATATTTAATATATATATTCTGTTGGGATAGCTAGCCCCAGTGGCCCCTTAGTTGATAGCAACAAGCAGAAAGCCAAAGAAAATTTTCGCTATGCACCACGTTGTTATAGAACACAATTTCTGTCCAATCAAGTTATCTGAGAGAAAATTGATATTTTCTCTAATATTTATTTTCACACATTATTCCAGGACCATAAATTAAATGGCGCTAATATCACTCTAATGTCAAATTCTCGCGACAGCCATGTTATTATTACCGATTTTCAGAAATTTAAAGAATGCTAGTGACCGCCTCTGTGGTCTAGTGGTCAGAGTTCCTAAGTAAAGATCCAGAGGTCAGGGTTCGATTACCGACGCTACCAGATTTTCTGAGAAGTAGTGGGTCTGGAACGGGGTCCACTCAGTCTCGTGAGGATAATTTATGAACTATTTCAAGGAAATTGCGGCTCCGGTCTAGAAACTCGAAACTAAAGGCCTTGGGGATTCGTTGCGCTGACCATGCGACACCCTCTATCCGCTAGAATTGGCACTAACTTCGCCGAAAAGCGGCGGTCACACGGTCGGTATAGTTCGCTTGCGGACTAAAACCACGGAGTTTTTTACGTTGTTGTGGCCTCCAGTGGCATAACGTCCATTCAGGTTTGTACGAAGCGGTCAATTTTTCCGAGAACTGAATGGCGACACATACATCCAGACACAATAATCATGTGGTGAGTCTTCTTTCAGCACTCGCGAGAAGAAAGTGAACCGAAGATAAGAAAGGATAAAAAATAAAACGAGAGATACAACAGAGAGGAGAATAAAGAGAGAGTGAGAAAGGAATAATAAAGGAAATCAAGGATGAGGAAGCGAAATAAGTGGCAGGGAAAGGAATGAATATTGTAAAAAGAGAAGGATGGACGAAATAGGCTTCAAGAAAGGAATGAAAGTGGGAAATGACACAAATCAATAACCGAACCATCTTAAAATCAATTTATATGAATCAGTTCCTGTCTTCCACCATGTCCTCTTTGTACAAACTGCCTCTACTATCAGCCGGTCTGTTTTCAGCGGATAAAGTCCCTTTTGTTCCTCAGGTTCTTGTGGTCTCCTCGAAGGCTTCTAAAGCAGAAGTTCCTGAATAGTAACTTAAAAGAAGTGACGATCACAAGTTTCCATGTCCTTCTGAATTCGCCATTAACTACTGTTACCGCATCCCATCTCGCAGTACATAACGACTCCAGACGATATAGGATGAAAAAATGAATAAACAAATCCAGTCTAGGCCTGTATATAATATATATATTGTGACTGTTGCGCTATGCAGGACACCCCTCCCCCCGCCAGCGGTGACGTAACGGATCGCTGTCGTTACTAGGGTAATAGGAAAGTCAACACTCCTTCCCCTCCCCCTCCAGCGGTGACGTGACCAAGGGATGCCACGGTTGCTATGCAGCCATAAACAATTCCCGACAGCGTTGCTAGAAACACGGCGTCAGACAGCAGTGGTGCCTATTACGTAACTGTTCTCCTGTTGTCCGGCTGAGGGTTTATAAGGGAACTACACAGCCGCCGAAGGCTGTTAAGTGTATCAGCCGCCAAAGTGAGTTCTCAAGGCAGCAGTTACGAGTTACGAGTTACGAGTTACGAGTTACGAGTTACGAGTTACGAGTTACGAGTTACGAGTTAGCCAGGCAGTCAACCAATCAGTTGTAGTCTAGCATTTGCAGTCTAGTATTTGTGATACTGCAGACAGCAGTAGCTGTGAGATTGTAAACTGTGTGATTGTAAGAGCGAGCGTGAAATAAAATTTTTTTTTCCAATACGGCATGAAGTTATTTGTCGCGTTATACACCCAAAACGTGACAATATACACGTATATATATTTATACATGTTATTACCTTATGCATCCATGCATGTCGAAGTTTCTTATTCGAGGCATCAGCTGCCCTCCTTGAAGCTTCTGATGTTCTCCTTAGGATTATGCTTTAATATTAACAGGAAATAATTCTCTGTCTTGCCCTTTCCTGCAGCTTGCAGTTCATGTAGGTAATGATACTGTTATCTCATTCGACTTCATGTAACCTCACAGANTAGAGTCAGCCAGTCAGTTGTATTCTGGCATTTGGAGTGTAATATTTGTGATACTGCAGATAGCAGTAATCGTCAGATTGTAATATTGAGTGATTGTGAGAGCGGATGTGAAATAAAGTTCGCTATATAAAATACATCGTGAGCTTATTTGTCGCGATATACCCCGCGATACGCGACAATACTGTTATCTCATTCAACTTCATGTAACCTCACAGGTAATATACTTGTAATTTAAATAGGTAAATCTAATACAGGTACAGCGGGCTTGTGTTCAAGTGTTGCATTAAAGTTATAAGGGGCATAGGTTTCCTTAATGATTTCATGAAGCCAGGTTTTGCCTGTATATCAATGTAAATTGACAGATATCACTCAGTTTAGTGAGCTGAAATATCATGAAAAGCTGTGCCGGTTCTGGCTGAAGACAGTACTGTCAAGGCACGTAACTGGGCAATTGCTTAGAACCGCGTTTTATTTTATTTTCTTCCGGGTAAAGTTATGTTGAAACACGAACAGTTTCACATAAGAATACTTATGACCTGGGGCATAGTCATACTCAATTCTTTGCTTTCACAGTGATGGAGGGATGGGGGGGGGTCTCTCGTGTGAACCATAAGTTCCTTATATGAAGTATCAAATCATCGTTAGGCCTCCAGAATCACAAAAGATAGAAGGCACAAATAAAGAATGACGTAAGATAATTGAGCTTAAATAACAAATAAATAATGGACATGAGACAAGAATGAAGATGTAATTCAGGAAGAAAATAAAACGGAGAAGAACACAGAGAAATATTTATTCCCCAGATACGAGTATTAGTGAAATTAGTACGATTAGTATGATTTTCTCCTGAATGGCTCTTTGAAGAGAGAAATCGTCAGGTGCAGTAACCTTGGTTGACAGCGTATTTGTGACAACATGGCCGTTCCTCGTAGTAGAATCCACTCAACTTAGTCTTCACATATGATGATATGATCCCCGGGGAAGACACTGGCTAGTTTTAATGAACTTTCAGTTGAGATGCAAGCCACTGTGCATAGTATGAATATTATAGTACACGCACGCTTCACCGTCTGGCTTCAGACAGACCCGCCGTACAGTCATGGAATGCCACAAGAGAGCGATACATATCGCAGAACTTTTCTGCTCGATACATGCCGTCTTCACTAGTATCATAAGAATATTTGTTAAGTTTTCATAGTCATGGGCCTTGTCGAAACGATTTTGGCCAAATTTTTGGGTATACCAAATGTTGAGGGGTAAGTTTAATTTAAATTTATTCAGTGTAACTCCTGTTTTATATCGAACTTAAATTAACGTTCATAGATATGCCACAAAGCGATGTAATCCTTCAGTAATTTGTATCATGACGAACAAGTGAATTCTGGATGGGATCAATAGATTTTATTTGAAACATTTCTCTACTGTATGAATACAAAATTGAAGGAAATGTAGTTACTGACTTCATGTATTATGGTTATTTTCCAAACAATGAATATACTCATAGTTCTATAATAAATGAACATCGCGTCTAGTAAGGCACACAAAGTTACAAAGGACAGGTTTTTACACTTTGTATAACAGCTGTACTAAACAGAGTTTACCACTCGGAAATCCTTTCAGTTTATGCGTGAAGAAACGTCACTGAAACTTAATATCGACTCATACACGGTGTGTCCAGGATCCGTTAGGACTTTTTATACTATTATTTTGCCCTGAAAGGCCAGCTGTTGGCGAGTTGTGGCGTTAAAATTCTTGAAGTATCATCTGTGGCTGTCTATAATTTCAAAGCGCAAGCATGGCTGCATCATGTATTCTGACCTTGAGTGTAACAGTACTGTTCTGACGCTCGTCGGAGAAAGTCAATTGAAAAGAAGAGCCAACATCAAATTTTATTAGAAGTTAAGCAAAACAGCCGGAGAAGCGTACGAAATGATGAAAAGTGTGTACGGTAGTGATTGTTTGAGACGCTCGAACATTTTTCGAAGGTATGCTGTATTTAGTGACGGCAGGGAGGATATTGAAGACGCTCCAAGTGCATCAAAGCCGAGAACAAGTCGCACTGAAGAAAATGTGAAAAAAATGACTGAAATTCTTGCATCAGACGGATGTGTTTCTGCAAGACTCATCGAGGAGCTTTTGGGAATACCAAAAAATACTGTGCATCAAATTCTGACCGAGAACTGGGGCAGACGGGAGGTTTGTGCGCGGTTTGTACCGCACGCGCTGTCAGGCGATTAAAAACATGCCAGAGTGGAACACGGCAAAGACATCTTACGGTCGGCCCAAAGTGATGTAAATTTATAAAATCGATTGTTACTGGTGACGGGACATTGTGTTTTCAATATGAGCCTCTCACAAGACGGCAGAGTGCAGCTTGGTTGAGCCCAAAGAAGCAGAAACCAAAGAAAGTGCGCACGCAGAAGAGTCGAGTAAAGACACTGCTAACCGTTCTCTTCGATTCCAAAATTCACAAGGAATTTCTGTCAGAAGGTCAAACAGTGAATTCTAATTATTATCTCAGGGCCCTCAATTGTTTGTGGGCGAGAATTCTTCGAATTCGACGTGAATATAGAGAGCAAGGTTCCTGGTGGCTCCTCCACGATAATGCCCCACCCCACAAATCGAAGATCATGCGTGATTTTTTTGGCCAGAAAAGGGATCACAGTCCTTGATCATCCTCCATATTCGCCAGATTTGGCTCCAGCAGATTTCTGGTTGTTCCCAAAAGTTAAGTTGGCGATGAAAGGAGACCGTTACCACACAATCCAGGACATCCAAAGGGAATGTACCGCAGTTTTAAACGCGATTCCACAAAAGGAGTACAGTGACTGTTTTCGACAACTTTTCAGTGTAGGAGACTATTTTGAATAAAAAGTGTGAAATTTTGAAAATAATTCACATCTTTTATTTTTAATGAACACAGTCCTAACAGAACCTGGTCATACTGTGTATTTATGCGTAGTGGGTTGAAGCACTATGTTACGAACCGGAAGGTCGCAGGATCGAATCCCGATGAGGTCATTGGATTTTTCAATTTTATCTAAACTTCCATCCTCATTATGGCCCTGGGGTCATCTCAGCCTCTAAAATAAATGCGTTCCAGGAATTTTCCTTGGGGATAAAGGGCGGCCGACGCGTAAGGCTGACAAACCTACCGCCATCTGTGAGCCGACTGTCTATAAAATGTGGGAGCCCCTGCCTCTCACATCCCTGTGGACCTTCACGGCTTGTTACAGGGACAGCTTTACTGTTAAATATATTTTAATTCACCTGTCAGTATACCGCATTGGGTAGTCCAGTTGGTCGCCTGCAGCACCCGATTTTGTATCACTAATTACAATTCCGTCTTGTGCACCCAGCGACCTACGGTTCTCGGATCCTTGGATTGCGTAAGTGAAAGTATTATTTGAAATTTACTGCGGCTGAGAAAGCACATTTTATTCCAAACTTCCTTATTGCTTTCACATGAATTACACCCATAATTGACAGTTTTTTAATCCTGCGTTTTTTATTTTTGTTTATGATTCTATGTTTTATTGTAAATTCTGCCATAGTACTGCTGTATATCGTTTTAAACGACTTTATGTTCGGAAGTAAGTCTTGTTTCGAAGAGCGCGAAAGTATATCTTGTTTCGAAGAGCGTAAGTTTCCGCCCAGTTTAAAGAAATGTGAGGTAATGAGACTGGCCATTGTTAGCTTGCTTTCCTTACCGTGACATGTAGACCCATTTCTAGGCAACGTCCGAAATACGTGCAAGCAAAAATAGAAAATATATTTGAAGAAGTGTTTTCTGTGTGGTTCGGGCCATGCCCAGTGCTGGATAACGGGCCAGTAGACACACATTCTGACACGTGACATGTTTTCTGTGCTGTGTGGTCCGTGCCGCGACTATATATGGGAGTCAGTTGTCGGTCGGAGATAGACACGGGTAGTTAGTAGATGATGAAGATATATAAGTCAGCTTGTAAATATTTTGGTGCGTGATTAGAAGATTTAGTCATAGAAAGGCTGTTTTAATTCCGTTATCAGGTTACGAATAGTGAAGACTGAAACTTCTAGTGCGTCTGTAATGGTGAAATGTAAATTGTGTAAATCAGTGATAGCGTTGTATTGTTTTAAGGTACGAGATGATTGTATAAGGTGTTAATCAATCTGTTCACCAATCCAAACCCCGTCTATAGTCATTAATACACGTGACATTCTTTAAAAGGAAATTTAGACTTACAATAGTATGTAGACATACCTGTCTCTCCCAAATAACGTTTTGACACATTTTTGCGAAACTTATTATGAACGTATTGCCACTAAGGGCCTCCTTATAAGCTTACATTTCCTGTCTCACATAGATTAATCGTTGCTGACATGAAAATCATTGTAATGGAAGCAACGCTAGTGCCATAACTAACTTATGATCCTTAGCGCATGCGTATTCTATAGACCTACTGGAAAAGCGGAACCTTAATAAATGAACACATTTGTCGTAGAAGAAAGCAAATAGCCCTGCAGCGTAAGAACGGAACGAAGTCTACATTTGAATTTCTGCTTGATGGCTACAAGTAATGAACATAACCTGATAAGTAAACCGTTGTGTACACATACATTACAAGTGTCCCTACGGATTCTGCACCAAATATGTTAATACTTACAAATATGTCGGCATAGGGAAATTTGAGATTTTAAAGGTAAAGGTAAATTTAATCCTGTAACAGGTCATGGAGGATCATAGGGTTGTTAGACTTCGAAGCTCCACATTTTCTAAATAATCGGCTCATAGATGGCAGCGAGGTCAGCGTTGCGCGCCGACCGCCCTTTACCCCCAGTAAGATTCCTGGTACTCGTTTCTGTTAGTGGCTGAGTCGGCCCCAGGGCCATAGTGCGGCTGGAATGATTAGGTCGGTTGAAAAATCCAGTGCCCTTATCGGGAATGGAACCCGCGACCTTCAGATTTGCAACATAGTATCTCAAACAACTACACTGCTGAATACGGTAAATTTAATACGTAAATGGGCTCTGTGCTAGTACAAGTTATGCATAAAATATAAATGTAAAAGTTTTAGTCGCCCCTGTGCTTAACTAATTAAGCACTAGGCCGTGAAGGCGTAATGAGAGAGTCGACGTATATATCCATATTTTTAGGTGAATGATCAGCTTCACGCTCCGGCCTCTTTAGCCCCAGGGAAAGAGCGCTCGGTACCCATTGGATAGGAGGTTAGGTGGACCTGAGAGCCAGTCTGGATGACGTGGAGAAGAGAAAATTCTTGACCCTACCGGGGCTGAAACTCCGACCCTTCTGCGATCCAGCCCATAACTAGCAGCTATACTGACAACGTTATTCCTGCTCCTGTAATCAGTATTTCAAGGAGCGTAGACGTCACAGCTACTTCCTAGAGACTCTTTCCTTACGTGCTAAAACATTTCATGCTTTACAACAAGTGTACAGTTAAGACACTGAGTAAAACTTGTAGCAAGAAAATGCTAACCAGGATGCAGCTTTTCAGAATTAACACCAGATGCCTTAAACAATATTCGTGGCAAACAAATGTCTATCCCTGGACAAAGCCCGATTTATATCCTTAGAACTCTACACACAGAATTCCATCTCATGATGTTTATTGCAGGTCACAGTGTCCTGACTGTCCCTTTGTGATACTTACCCGTAATACGCATGTAATCATCTTTTGTTTGCTCCTTTGAGAAGATGGTTTATAAAGGACCCCACATTGCCTACGTTATTTATGGAGTGCTGCCAACATTGGAAACACGCTCCGCTCCGCTTGGAATTTAAGTGGTGTGTTAAGAGGTTTCACTGTTATGGTCTCTGACTTTGTTGCCGTGGATCGTTATTAGCAGCAACCTCCATCAACTAGGAAGGAGGTAATTGGTCCAGAGAATTGCGCTCAGTAAGTTTATTCTTGTTTCAAGCGAAGTGGGTACGTTAATTCAGTAGTATAATAGACGTCGTTACGGTTGCTGCATTTGTAGTGTTCTCCAGATCTGTCAATGGTATTGAGCTTCCTCTGTAAGCTAAATACTGTCACGTGTATTAGTGGCTACAGACGGGGTTGGGATTGGGTGATTAGATTTATTAATATCTTATAAAATTAACTCGTACTTACAAGCAATACAGCGCTATCGCTGATTTACACACACACACACACACATACTAGGATTCCCAGTCTTCACTAATCGTATCCTGGTAACGGAATCAGAACAATCTCACTGTGACTAAGTCTGCTAATAACACATCAAGTCTTCACAGGCTGACTTCTAATTCTTCTTCAACTACAATCATCCCGTGACTATCTCATAAGTCCTAGTCCAAGTCACATTGCGACTAACGGTCAGTCAGTCAGTAAGTCTTGGTGTCGAGCCCCGTCTGGGGATCATGACCAGATATTCATTACTGTTGAACGTTACGGTTTTGTTTCTTGTGGGTCGCCCTCTCTCACGAGAGGACGGGTCTGTCCTTTTTGCATACTACTGGGTCTTTCCAGCATAGTCTTTCTCGGGTCTGAGTTCCTTGGTATTCGAGATCATATTTTACTCTCCCAGATTTGAGACTTCCCTTTTCGTCGCCTCCTAAGACTCGCAGGGTCACTGTGTAGGTATTCGACCCCGCCTGCACACGGCTGGGATCTCTCTACAAGTGAGTCCCTCATATAATCGCAGCACGGACCATGCACCACAGAAAACACAGCCCCACTATCGTAGCGGTGTGTTACTATGTCGTTGCCTAGCAAAGAGTCTCGGCTCCGACCACATAGAAAAGACCTTTTATTTTTGTCGCGTATTGTTGTAGGGTTTACTTAGCAACGCGCTGTTTACCAAGAATCTCTCTCCGTGAGAATATGTTTATCGCGCCGTTGCCTAGCACTGAGTTGATAAATCACAATACATATCGAGGTCTTATGACAATACCTCAGAATCTGTCCCATGTTGCATAGTTTGCCTGGCGATGCAGTCGATAAAGTGCACTGTGTGTAGTCCTGTTCTTTTTAACTGAGTATTAGACTTTCAGAATTCCAATGTGTAAAACTACACATAGAGGCTAGCTCATTCGGTGGGCTGCATAACTTAGATTCTCGGTAGGACCAAAGGATAGTTGTCTCCTCCATAACATCCCGGCCTCCTGTACAATGATTGCCGGGAGCATGGGGGTAAAGCGACAGGGACGTGAAGCTTACCATTCACCTCCATCTGGCGCCGAGTTCATGAAGCGTAGAGCTATACCTACACTCCCCCATACATCTTCATGGCATGGTGCTTAATTAATTGAGTCCACGATAAACTTTACCTTTACATTTTGAAACACGTGGGCTGACGTTTACTTTTCAAATATTCACAGCTTAAATTGTATCTTTTGTTTTGTGGAGCTGTTAATCCTGGCCTCTGGTCACACGGGATGAACACGGGTCGAGAGTATATGAGAGGAAGGTTCTGACGGTGCTAGGGCTATTTGAATCGAAGGGAAAACCAATTGCAAAAGGCCGAAGAAAATCACATAATGAGAAGCCTTATATATCTTTAGTGTTCATAAAGTATTGTGGTTAATCAGTCAGATTGATCAAATAGAGGGGTATGTATCATTCAAGGGAAAATGGGAAATTTGAGGGGCACAAAATTTTAGTTGCAGAATCTTACAGGGGAAAATACCATTTGGAACACCAGGGCGTTTTAGGAAGTTGCGATATTTACTGTAACAGTCTGGCCCAGTACATGGCCCAGTGGCGACTCCTGTGATCACGGAACTTCACCAGAAGGTGAGTTTCTTGACCAGCTGATTTAGTATCAGCTTCTGGATATGTTTATATCTGAGCAATGGGAACAGTTAACCTGTAACTGACACTCAAAACACCCGTCATCGGTTATGTGGTGTGAAAATTCAATATTTGTAAATTTGCTAATTATAACATTCATATGATCCAATGCTGGTCAATTTCTTGCATTTTGAGCCAAATTTTCTTATTTTGAAAGGAAAATGTATGCGTATGTGATCACCTTGCTGTCTGTGTCTATGCGTTTCTGTTATATCCCCCATAACTTTTGAATGCCTAAACCAATCTTTATGAAACATCGTGGCAACTGAGCCCATCTCAATGGCGTACTTCTTAAATATCCCCCCCAAAAAAGTATGTATGCCTGTATGTGTATCCCCCATCGTTGCTAGGCAACGTCTCAGTAAACGCGTTCTTGCGACAAAGAAGAATTTTTGGACGCGTCGTTTTCTGTACGGTCTTTGTCATGTCAAAGGAAGTTAGACAATTAGTTCTGCCGAGAATTTCTTGTAATGTTATGCATTTCACGTAATCTTTTTGTAAAATATTTATTTTGGCGGTAAAAATAACTTTAATACGGATAATTCTCTTTCTAAACGATTTTTTGTAGGAAATTGTAATGTTATTTATTCATGAAGTAATTAAGAACAGACGTTGCCGAGAAGTGTAATTTGAGGTAGATTTTATACCATGCCTTCACTTCTTATAAATTAAAAATATGAAATATAATCTCAGGTAACCAGGAATATCTCAAGTGTAACTGTTTTTAGTCGTGTCACTTAGGGTTAAGTCAAGTCAGTGTCGTCGCTGTGCTTAAGTATAATGCCATGACATACAAGGAAGTGGACGTTAAGCTGCTTATATTGTTAACCTCGGCATTGGGTGAAGTTAAAACAGGCCCCCTCTTACCAAATGGAGCGTCAATAACTAATGTGGGCTCGTCGTCGAATCGAACCACTGTCCTTCAAACCGATAATATTAGTGCAGATTCCTAAATAAAATTCCAGCAACATCCGTATTCTAGTATTTGGAGTTGAAATATGCAGACTGTAGTCACAAAGAGATGGACATGATTTCTCAATCAGTTCGTGCAGTGCGCGAAGAGGACGGGTGATAATTATGAGCACCTATATCTGTAGGTTCACCTGTTGTTCATGGCTCATGTAAACATGCACGCATAGGCTAAACCTTCCTGCAAAATTACTGTTATTTATTTTGGTGTAGAAGGTGCAAGAGTTAACTCATACCCCATTTGTGATATCAGGCAGTAAAAGTGGGCCTGGTGTCCTTTTAACGACGCCATTACAAACAATGTACTACTATTTTCCATTTATATTTTGTTTCTAGTATGATAATACTGAATTAATTGTAATATCTTTCTCTGATGCGATTGTGTTTTGTATATGTGCATGGCGGTTTTAACAAACATTGTTAAAAGAGGCTTCATGACCCAATAACTGTATTCATACAAGGTTTTATTTAGTTTCGAGGGGAAGATTAACTATTTTCATAGCCAATTTCTAACAAGTTACTAACCGCCCACCACCACTGCTCTGAAATATATAAAAGTTGCATTAATTTAAGTAGAATATCATCATAATCAAAGCTTTCTCTGCAACAGTATGACGTGATATTACCGTAAGAATAATTGCTTCTTATTTGAGTAGTCTTACCGTCCCGCTTTCAGATTTATTTATCCATTTCTCTTGTTTGCTCATTCGTTTTTTTTTCTTGGCACTACAGCCCCAGTGGGCTTAGGCCTACCTCCATGAACTTCTCCGTTCACTTCGGTTTTTCTAGATCTTACACATTCGGTAGGACTCCTTGGACGGGTGATCAGCTCGTCGCAAGGCCTCTACCTGTACACAAACACAGAAAAACGCACACACACAAACTAAACATCCATGTCCTGAGTGGGATTCGAACCCACGATCTCGGTTTCCAAGAGAGCGAAGGTGGTACATGCCTTAGACCGCTGGGATACCGTGACCGGCGTTCATTCATTTTACGCTACCTAATTAATTGAAGGAAAGCAGGAGGTGTAATTTTTATCTTTTTTCCGGCGTAAGAAATTAAGAATTTTAAATTTCTATCGTTTTCTTTATTTCTTTCGATCTCTCAGTATTTCATTTTTATTCTTTCTTTGTTATTTTCATTCGTTCTTCCTTCTGTCATTCCTCTGTGGCTCTCTTTACTCATTAAACACTGAGCAAGAAGGAAGCTTCATGCAGGCTTTTCCGAATCGTGTCTGTATCTCTTATTTTCTTCAGCTGATGTGTGTCCTCATCCATTCACTGGTTCCCTTTCAGTAACCATTCGTGCTAATGGACCAACCCTTGCTCTCTGTAATTTAGTATTTATCCATCTAACGAATGTGTACACTACTACTTTATGTTATCCAGTTTGTGTTGCCCCTTTTCAACGCTGAAAATATAATTTCGCTCGCCTGCAGAACATTTTTGTGATTATATTTCGACGCAGGCAACGAAGTCCCTCGTATCACAAGCCGAAGGTACAATAATTCTAGTTCCGAGACTTCTAATTGGGATTGATCCTGCGGCACTTTAATCCATTGGCTTGGGCTGATGTAAATATTCATCATATTCTGAAGCTTTTATTAGGTCTTGGAGGAAGGAACTCTGCTTTATTGGAACTCCATTAGCGAGCCCAGTGTGCCTCTCCATGCTTTGCTCTTCTGGTTGAACTGAGGATATCGACATTACATTCACTATGTAACAGATATTTCTGAAACTGTGTACACATTGCCTCATTGGAAGCCTTGCCATGTCCAGGATCATTTCGATCTAGCGCATATTGGCTCGACCTTTGTACTTATACACTAATGTTGGCATTCACATTTACTCCGATGGCTCATAAATACTCGTCAGACGAAGCCAACAATTTTCGTAATGGGATCGGTGTCCTATTGAATTTCTTTATTTTTTTTTTACTTGAAGACGCTACACGATTTACTTCATTTATATGGAGTCGAAGTGTTGAGTTATTTTTTGAAGAGGAATAAAGAAGTTTTTGGCCTGTTTCAAGGTAATATCCCAAAATTTATTTCGTGAGACTGAGGACAATCATAAAATTTCTTCAATTAAATATCTGACTTCCGGACCAGGGATTCCTTTCCAGCATCTCCTGCATGAGATACAAGTGTCGTGACTTTTAGTCTGTGCCTTCTTAAATAATTCTTCTGTAGTAGAAATCTTGTGTTCAGCACCGCCGGTACAAATGCCCGCTCTTCAGCATCTGTCCTTCAGGCCCCTCCCTCAGATCTCATTTTCCCAAGGTTCGTGATAATTTGGGATCTCATAATATTCGTCACTCTTCCCGAAGTGAATTTCATGCCCAAAATTAAGTACACTCTTGTGTCATCCCACTCCGTCGCACCAAATATGCCATAACTAGCTCCATGCAGCTGAGCCCTTCTTAAGAAGTCGCCAGTTGTGCAGACACTCAAGAGCCCTCAAATGGTTCCGATCCTGAATCAAATTAATCCAGTCCATACCACCCCATTCTGTCTCACTAAGATCCATTATCCACCCACTTACAACTTGGTCTTCCTAGTGGTCTCTTTCCTTCTGATTTCCCATCAAAATCCTATGTACATTCCTCTTCTCCCCCGTTAGTGCTACATGCCCTGCCATATACGGGGTGTTTCACGACTTTAGGGCATAACTGCAGGAGGCGATTTCCTGTGTCTTTGTGCTCAAAAAAGTTCATACAAACATGTGTCCGGTTTTGGACGGTTACGGAGTTATGACCGTTTTAAACTCAGAATAGAAGGTAACGATTACTGACAATAAACGGAACAAAATAATAAACCAGCATAATACATGATACATTTAAAGTATGAATGTAAAGTTAACTTCGTGAAATTACCTTTAATTTGAATTTATTGATGCTTAAAGCTGATTTTCGAAAATGCCACCGCCGGCCGCAACTCAGGCTGCCGCTCGGTTCTGAACCGCGCGGGTAGCACGTAGCAGGTTCAGCTGGCTGTTTCTAATGTGGTCAGCGGTGTCCAGAATGCGACCGAGCAAAGCATCTCGCGTTTCCACCTTCACACTGTAAACCAGTTCTTTCATCCATCCCCACACACAATAACCCAGTGCCGCTGTTCAAGGGACTTACTTCCACCCCACTAGCAATAAAGAATAATAATAATAAAGAAGTCCCTTGTACTGCGGCCACTTCTGGCCTATTGTACCAGCCCAAGATGATAGGTGAGGGTGATTGTGGAGCAATTGGTGGAATGAAGATTGTCAGGGGAAACCGAAGCAGTCGGCGGAAACCTGCCCCAGAGCTACTTTGCCCACCACGAATTCATCGAACCCGTGCCGCCGCGATGGGAAGCCAGCGACTATCCACTTGAGCTATGGTGCGGCCTCAACATCCATGCCTTAAGTGGGATTCGAACCCACGATCCCAGCTTTCGTGCAATCGAAGACAGTGCATGCCTTATACAATGCGGCTATTGTGATCGACGTTTAATAGACACGTGACAGAATGAAAGCTAGAATAAGGTTCATTACTACCCCTAAATACGTGTATATTGTCTCGCCGTCGAAGGGGCAAAAGAAGTAGTGACTGCAGTCTGTCTGTCCGAACTTGTTAACAAGATGTCCTTTGGAACCTGACATTACTGTAAGTGGCAAACAATCTAGCACCAGCTGTCGGCATGTCACACTTCATTTTCAGGCTGCTGGTCAGCTCAACCTTTTACAGCCCCCACCCCCTCAAAAGACAGCTTGTCGGTCCAGCTGAAACCGAGGTGTGAAAGCAACTTTATTGCTTACGAGGCTTGTGTCAAAAGCGTATCGGTGACCCAACTTTCTCACCACTAGACCCACCCCCTCGTTCTCTGCCACGACACAAATGGAACAAGAGAGGTTTACGAACCAGTATCGGTTTGCTGCCTCAGCAGAAAATTGTATGGTGCCCTGGCCCATAATTTATGTACATTTCATAAGATGTTGGTTGTTATTATCGTAATTGTCTATCACCATCTTCACCAAATCTCAATATTATCTCCCGTCTACACTTACGACTTCCAATTCGGTACGTGGAATTGCTATGGAAGATGTTGGGGGGGGGGATATATATATATATATATATACACGTCTTTTACTATTTCTAGTAAACCCTATTACAAGGCCGCGCCATAAGTCAAGCGGTTAGTCGCTCGCTTCCCACCGCGGCGGCCCGGGTTCGATCCCGGGTCTGGTCAAGTGGGATTTGTTGTGGACAATGTGGCGCTGGGGCAGCTTTCTCCGCGTACTTCGGTTTCCCCTGCCAATCTTCCTTCCACCAATTGCTCCACAATCACCCTCACCTATCATCTGGGGCTGGCCAGAAGTGGCCGCGGTACAAGCCCCACCCCACTAGCAATAAAAAAAGCCCTATCACAAATTTTTTACCTTGAGGTTCCCCTCAAACCTCCAGGTTTTATTCAGAAAGTCATAACGTTTCTGTAGCTGCACATAGAATGACTATTTTAACTTTAATGGTATCTGGAGTCGCTTCCTTGAAGTAAAGTTTCAAGTCATCAAGAGTCTTACATCATTTTCACACAGTTTAACTACACAAAATAAAAGAGTACAAACCTAAATTCTTCATAAGGCACGGCATTTTATAATATATATCTGAGTCGTTAACATAGCTCTGAAGGAATTCAATTTATATGGTAATCTTTAATACAAAATTTGAATAGGTCTGTAAGAAAAGCCATTAAGAACTGCGAAAGGATTAAGTATTTCGGCGTGAAAGAGAGGGTGAGAGGGTGGCTATGGGGAAGTAAATATGGAAGACTGGTTGAATAAGTATGATTAAAATTCAGAACCCTTTAATTTGGTTTTATTGAAGGATGGAGTCGGTGGTGACAGTAGAGTTAAAGTGGGGCGGAGCGGAGGGTTCCTACATGAGAGAAAGAAATGAGAACTAATCGGCTCGTTGCGAATTGTCATAATTGAATTTTTCTTGCCCCGATTAATAAAGTGAAAATAAGGGGAATAAGCTCAAGAGAGAAACTGCCTCTTTCGGGTTATCCGTCTTCACAGAACTCAGGACGACGGAACACCAACTGCGCCAAGACAAGCATCAAGACATGAGACAAAAGACTCAGTTTTGCTTCATTCGTGATACGTCAGCATCATGACTCAGACCGGTGTGCGGCGGTTTTCATAATCTCATTCGTTTCAACTGTCATCCTTCCTTTGCGTCATGTCGCAGACATTGTGTCTTGACTGTTACATGTCTTGACGCATGCCGATGTGCGGCCTACCTTAGTTAGTTATTAGTTAGTTAGTTATTGGAGAGGGTGGGTTGCCCCATGCACTGAGACAAGTATTGGTCCATTGTGCTTCCCTCTATAATATTCTACCAGTCTCTATACCCTACCGATATTGGTGCATACCATCAGTCCCGACCGAGACAGCGAGTTCGGCCTCTACTGGCTTGGCGGTATCTATAATGCTTCCCCCATCTATCAGAGGCGTTAGAGACTACTGTTGGGCGGGAAATGTCCTTGAATTTAGCTCAGTGACCTCCTTTGGAGATATGAGGTGCGGCCTACCTTACTCTGCAAGCAGAGTCAGAGTCAGATATAGGCTGCATAAGTATTTGAAGCCCGAGGATCGATTTTCGTGCCTGATAATTTTCCGGGTTTTTCTCAGTACCTAGTTACAGGCTGGTGGAGAGTAAAAGAAGATTGTCAGTTCCTTTAACGACTCTTCCTCAACTACATAGTCCAGTAATGCCGAAGACGTTACTGTTATGAATGATGAATGCGGTCGGGATGTATTTTTAAGCTTCCGAGAGGGACTGAGTATAACTGCGAAGAAGAAATCGGTATTATTTCTTGGCAGAGAATAAAACTCAGAATAAGCCGAATTGGAAGCAGGAATAGTTACAGCTCGACTATGACACTGTCACGTGTACGGGGTAGGAGTGGGGAATAATTGTGGGCTCTAGATCTCATGATTGTATTTATTGGACGTCTCTATTGCAGTTACACTTGTTTATAACAGCTCAGACATTGAGCTCCTTCTGGATACCGAATCTGTTACGGCTGTCTGGATCTCGAACTGGTAACTTGTCTCTTCAATTCTGGATCTCTGGATCTCGGTCTAAACCAACATCACACGGACTGAATACAGATCACCAAGTAGAAAAATTTAATATCCTCCGTTATTCTTAGTTTCATCTGTTGTCATGGAAACGTGTGACAATCTTCGGGAAACGCTTTAACTTACACCAACGTATCTGTTGCAGCGCAAAACGTGTTTTAGCTAGCCGTTGTAACGGAAACTTAGTGTTTACTTACTCGTTGCTCTGGCTCCATTATTCCGGCTTTCAGGCGACATGTCACAATATGTTGTGGAACATCTTGATGTATACGAGTAGGTGCTCCTATAAAGCTCCACGCACTGGCAACCTGAGAGCTAGGAGGCGGATAATTTTGTAACCCCCACATAAATGTTTTCTCTCAAGTGGCACTAAGTTTTATTTCCGTAAAATCGTGGTTACGATTATGCAATAAAATTCCATTTAACTCTGAAGTAATCTAAGTAAAATAAAGGATTATACATACAAATTTTTATCCGATACAGAACACACTAACATCTACAATATATATTTAGTCCTTTTAAAGGTGCCCCTCGTGGTCTGTATAAGTGAAACAAAAAAACTCCGTGGTTTTAGTCGGCAAGCGAACTATACCGGCCGACCGAGCGACCGCCGCTTGTCGGCGAAGATAGTGCCAACTTTAGCGGATAGAGTGTGTCGCGTGGTCAGCGCAACGAATCCCCAAGGCCGTTAATTTCGGATTTCTAGACCGGAGACAATATTTCCTTGAAATAGCTCCTCAGTTATCCTCACGAGGTTGAGTGGACGCCGTTCCAGACCCACTACTTCTCAGAAAATCTGGTATTGCCAGGAATCGAACCCGGACCTCTGGATCTGTAGCCGGGAACGCTGACGACTAGACCACAGAGGTGGTCCTGTATAAGCCAGAATTTGTTAGTACTTAATTACTTTGTTATGATTTGGCCCAGTAATGTTATTCTTCCCACTTAATAATTCAGTCAATGACCGTGAAACGAATCTTTATTTCCATACATTATTTCATAAAAGTGAAAAATCTCTCCTTCTTTGCTGTTCATTGCAGTGGTGCGTGGATTCGTCAAAACAGCGGCTTAGTTATAATATCTGAGTTTCTGAAGTGGAGTTCACCCCTCACATATAATGCCGCCAATTGGTGTTCCTCCAGTACAAAGTGTGACACGCATCTCAAATGCCTGAGGCTGGTAAGTACGTTTATTTATTGATATAAACAACAGAGAGATGTGTGAAAGTATTGACATTTGAAGTATCAACTAATAACTGTCCTTTTTTTTATTGCTAGTGAGGTGGGACTAAGTCCCTCGTATTGCGACCACTTCTGGTCTATTGTACCAACCCTGGATGATAGGTGAGGGTGATTGTGAAGCAATTAGTGGGATGAAGATTGGCAAGGGAAACCCAAGTACTCGGAGAAAACCTGCCCCAGCGTCACTTTGTCCACCACAAATACCACTTGACCAGACCCCGGGATCGAACCCGGGACGCCGCGGGGGGAAGCCAGCGTCTAACCGCTTGAGCTATGGTGCGGCCAATAACTGCCCTAAGTAATTATGAAATTTATTTCTAGACATTCAGCGAGGTCTGTTTACACCTATATATTAACCCTCTTTAGTCCAGTTGTCACGATATATAACATGTGCTTTAACATACTAGAATTCTTCTTTTGACCCATAGTGTGTGTTTATGTTTTGCTTGGTTCTTACAATAAACAGCTAATGTTTCTCTACACAGCATTAACCGACTGGGTTCTATAGTGGAGACATAATGTGTTTCTTTTGAGGTACGAATTTCTATATAGTATATTCTTTAAAATAAATTCAATCTTTAAATATTTGATCCTGGCAGTATATTTTTCTGGTCAGTCTACGTAGCTCCTGTCTCCGTTTGCAGGAAATTCGGAAGTATTTTGAAATATTCACTAAGAGAAACGAAGCGCTTATAGATTTTCGTAAAAGATTTCGATCCTGTCAGCGTAGATGTGTCACAAGAGCGAACAAAGGTTCCTCCGAACTGTTGGTTATCTTTCACTGGATTCCATGGGCTCATATCCCAGAAGATAGAACTGTTCATAGTCACCGCTGAGAGAAACTCAAATACAATGTAACTGATTCTTCTAGATACACAGGAGTAAGTGGGATTTTATTTGGATTCAGAAATTGAAGAAAATCACCTTAAATTACAGTCATATCCCTCATCCATCTCTCTATCTATCTATGTATCTCTGTCTGTCTGTCCATCTGTGGCCCTACAATACTTTGTTGGACCTTGGCCGCTCTTTCAGTTTGTTAAACCTATACACAGTCGGTAGGACTCAATGGACTGGGATCAGCCCGTCGCAAGGCCGCTACTTACACACAGATTAAACGCACACAGACATCCATGCCTCGAGTGGGATTCGAAACCACGATCCCAGTGTTCGCGCAGGAGAAGACAGTTCATGCCCTAGACCTCGTGGCCACTGTGATCATATAATATTCCTCAAACCACGCGAGATTCCAATTACGGAACTTCGGAGTATGGAGTACTATGGAGTACTATACTAGTATTTCTAAAACTTGAGCCGACAATTTCAGTTATAGACCTACATTAATTCCTCTCCTGGAGGGTTCGATGCCATTACAGTCGCTAATATTTTAACAGTTTGGGTTACGACTATTTACTCTGATGATCTGTAAGATTTCACACCCGATATCACCCTGGATTTGACCCTCTTCTTTTCTTTCCCATTTTACCATCTTTCGCCTATAGCTTTCAGGAAGTGCAGTGTCCTGTCTCCATGATGTCCATTATGGTGCATTTCACTGTCAGGAATTTTCGTTCGTAAAGACGACTAAAGTCTTCAGAGCCATTACAAGCGACCTAAACTTGGCCCATAATGACTCAGGTGCTTGGAGGTGGGTTTCTTCATAAACACATTTTTACGGCGCCATAGTTAAACCGCATATAATGAAACAGACGATTAGATGCGATGGAATGATAGGGAGTAAAAAGAGTTTATCGGAGTCATGAAGTTGGTTTCCAACAGATATATGTTCCCATCAAAACCCCTATTATATTAAATAACAAATTTTCTTAATTAAACATTAATGGTTATGTATTTATAAACCTTTTATCTTCTCTACTGTTATTACTTTTTGTGTCTGTACAGAATTGCGTTCAACGTTATGCCAGATGTGTGTCTTCATTAAGATAAATGCTGATATTAAACTCACTATATGCAGGCTGTTACCTGTAAAAGGCAAGGTAAAATTATCCCTGTTCTTAAATAATTAAACATTATGCCATGAAGGCTTGTGTTCGAGTGGATTTATACATCCACGTCTTCTTGACCTCTTCACTAGCTGGAGGTCAGGGTCACGCTCCGGCCGCTTTACCCCCGCGGAAAGAGACGCCGATACCCATTGGATAGGATGTTCAGTGGACCCCAGAGCCGGTCTGGACTACGTGGAGAAGAGAAAATACTTGACCCTATCGGGACTCGAATTACGACCCATCGGTCGTACAGCCCGTAGCCAGTCGCTATACCGAGCTATCCCGGCTTCCGGCTGTTACCTATACATTTCTTTATATAATGAGATAAAGCAGGAGCCTGTTCATCACTTGGGTTTATCTTAATGTGTACTGAAATACGGAAATTGCATATTCATCATAAAGAAGCTTATGCATATGAGATCAAAGAAAAGGAGGTGCCGGAAGCGTGGGATAACGTCACGCCACACGTTGGCATATTCTGCGATATTTATTCCCCTTTGCTCCGCCTTGATCGCTTTATGGACCGGCAATAAACAAAAAGTGATATTTGATTCACTAACAAAATCGTTAGAAAGAAGGTGGACATAATCGCTTTTTGCGCCATAAAGCATTTATGTCGTCTAACAACCCGACCAAAGACTATGGGACTGTGAACAGTGAGGAAACGAAATGAATTCATACGTAAGTTTGAAAGAAGCTTTAAAATGTCATCGCACAGTAGATTAAAATTAAACGTGTAAGGTAAAGCGGGGAATGTAGGCCTACGCCAATTAATCCCGGCATTAGATGGAGATTAAAGTCACCTCATGTTCTGGCCGTTTTGATCCTTATACGAATTTGATAGGAGAGTGACTTAGTCCCAGGGATGGTCTCAAGTTATGGCGAAGAGAGGAAAACCTTGCCCTTGCTGGAAACTTGTCTCCAGTTGTCCAGTCCATGGCCAAGCACTCGTTGAATTAGTTTCCCAAGCTATGTATACTCGTATTTTCATGGAGAATGAGTTCTGCTGAATATCCACGCAGCTAACTTTGAACTGTTAAGACATGACGTATTGAATTTCTTTGATCGGTCTTCTCAAACACTAAATAAAGTCACATCAGTTAGGCTCTTGTTCCTGAGTGAGATATAACGTTCGTAATATAGAAGGACTTAAAACTTATAAAATTCTATCACATTGGCCAAGAAGCCCAACGCATGCGCTGTCTTTCAGTTCTAGGACACTGGAATGCGGGTTTGGAATGTCATTCGTGACATTGGGACATATCCACGACTTTAGTATTTTTCTGTGTGGCCGTAATGAGCAAATTCCCTCCTCCACGGAGTCCTCAGAAATTCCAGTAATTTATAATTTGTAAATATCATATCCTTGTGTATTGAATAATATACAAACAGTTAATATTGAGTAGTTAAATAAATTAACGAAAGTATCTAGAGAATTATCTAAAGGGATATGAGAGGAGGGACTGAGGAAATCTACGAAAAATCCGTCAAGATATCCGAAGATCTGACCAATATTCTAAACAGCAGTGTCACGAATACAAGTCTACAGCGATACCGCTTCGCCCACCTGCCCAGAAAGAAAGGAATAATGGATAAAGAGGAAGAAAGAATCAATAAATGGAAGAGGATAAAGACACGGATAGTTACCAGTATTTTCTTTATGTTATGTAGCAACGCTTTGAGTAGCTAGACTAGTAAGCATTGAATGTATGCATAACAGAGGAAACATCTGGAAGAAAGCGGCCTTGTTCTGATCGATGTACTATCCCAGAATTTTCCTGGAGGGGCTCTGCCGACGTTCAGTCCGAAATTCGAACCGACAGCTTTCTGAATGCAAGTCAAGAGCGTTACCGATACGGCAACCGGTTCGACAGGAAAAGGGCAGGAAAGGAGACGGAAAAGGAAAGTGGGTTATAAGGAAAATGGAGGAAGGCAACATAAATACGCTTACATTACCCTGCAGACAGTTGCACCAAGACAGCGGCACTTGTGTCTCGAGCAAGCAGAGGTGTGTAAAGGTCATAACAAATGGTGACTACCTTAATGCCAGGGAAATGTAGCGTTCGTATGTCACATTTTACATTTGTATCCGCCCATGTCACATTCGGATACAACAACAATTAAATTTAAAAGCCACTTAAAATCATCATCCACCCACTCTGCTCTTTGCCTAAAGTAGGAAGTGCAGTAACTTCGCTTCGGCTGGCTTTTAGAATCCCATTCAGCATTCTAATGAAGATTTATAGCACCGGACCATCACGTCTGTTTCATGTTGTGTTTCCTTTCCGTGTCTATAGGCCTGTGGGGCTGGCAGAGTGACGCTAATAAACAGATGAATGTCACAAGGCGTAAAATGTAATGCAAAGGAATAGGGTGATGTACATGAAAACACGTTGAGTGGTTACGTTTGAGAATAGTGCTCTCTGGGATTTGAGGGTTTCACAGCGATGAATATGTAGATTACGGTTTAGTGGCATGTGACGCTGTGTCTTTGGTAGATAAATAACAACGTTTCGGAGAATCTTCTTCCTCCATCTTCCGGGCGAAGGAAACAGATTCCTCCGGAATGTTGGTATGTATCCAAAAAACTTCATGGCGTCACATCTCAGAAAGCCGCAATCTCTTACTTTCATTCTCAAAAAGTCAATCATAGCTTCTTTTCATAAAGACTAGAGAAAAACACATAAAAACTAAAAACTGATAATAATATTACTCGTGAATAGCTCCAAGATATGTAACTAATTCACTTTCATCACGAGGTAAAAGATCATATATCGTACCGCCGTAAGATATCCATCGAATTGGCTCTATTCTGGGCCGGTTCAATCCAGCCAATGCTGTCATATGATTACCTGTTACCGTCCTCCATCCCATACGAACGTCGCAGTTGGGTGAGCTCCTTTGCTTCGTATCCAGCAGGTCTCTGGTTCATATGTCGATAGGGGTCGGCTGCCCTCACGTAAAAACGCCCGCTTCTTGTATTCCCACGTCCTTCTCAAGTCAGTAAGCGTGTCTATTTCTCACGTGACGCCATAAAACCTATGTAGCTGAATCATTGTTATTGAAACTGCATAATAAACTCTTCACCCTATGCCCAGACCTTCTACGTGTGCTCTTCATTTTAATTTATTTTTCATATCCCTTTCTTTCCAACTTCATTTCCTATTTGTACTCTATATTCTATTACTCTCTTTCTCCTTCACACTTACTTTGCTGTTGAACATTCGCCTGTTTTCCATAGTTATGAAATATCCTTATTTGTTTACTGCTCACCTTTCTTCTGTTTATATTTCTCGTTCTTATTCCTTCTTCGTTGCCTTCGCATTACTTTTCTATGAATTATCAAATTTCAAATACTTTTTCTTTCATTTGTCCACCCCCTTACACGCTCGCCATCTCCTCTGCGAATCTACTTACTTTCATATTTTTCCTATTTCCTTTACTTTCATCTGCTTCTCTTCTTTCTTGCTTTTCACCGACTTCTGCTCAAGAGCCACTTCACCCTGTCAATCTGGGCCCTATGCCTTTGCAATGTGTGTCCAATCCTATCTCTTTCCTTTGTCCTTTATTTTCTCGTACCCTCCGGAGCTCTATTTAGAATTCTCTTTGGCAGTCCTTCATCAACATCCATTCTTCCGGTATGCCCATGTTCTGTGGTCTTCCTAATTTCTGTCGCTATTGCTGCAGTGCAACGTCTTCTACAGGTTATGAGAACAAACATCAAAGATCTTGCAGTGAATGAACCACGGTTTGAGAAGAGGCTCCAATAGGATATGAGGAGGGCAAATGGAGCCAGTATTTTTCTCAGTGTCATTTTCTTTAATTTATAAATCATTTTATCAACTGTTCTATACTGTTGTGAAATTTGGTTACTTAGGAAAGAACATAGGTTAAATTAAATGCATGTAGAAAATAACTTCACCTCTAAGGAATGTAGGAGAACTGAACAAGTAACCTTGTGATTAAGTCTATAACTATCTCCTACTATTGTCAGGATAGCAAAGTCAGACGTTAAGATGGAATGGACATGTAGCTGGGATATGGAAACGAATTACGATGGAGAAACCACTTTGAAAATTTCAACTTGGAAAACCGTGAGTGATGTAGGAGGGCACCATTACTATAAATCTTAGGGAAACAAGTCGTGAGAATGGGAGGTGCATAGAAGTGACCCAGGATCTTGTCAAATGACAGGCTTTGTAGTTGGCGGTGTTGATCTACCGCTTCTGCTGCAAAAAAAAAAAGAAAGAAAAGAAAGAAAGAAAGAAAGAAAGAAAGAAAGAAATTTAGTCATGCACATGAGAATACAAGTTTTGATTTAGTAACTCAGCCCTAGATTATATATATATATATATATATATCGCTTATTTGACGATGAATGGGATGAAGGCACTGCTTGTTCGTGTAGTCAGCGACTCGTTCAGAAGTACGTTAATTATTTTCCTAATATTATTCTGTATGCTACAGCTTATAGGCTCAAGCAGACGCGTTTTGAAAATCTCCTTATATCCGTTTGGTTAGTGATGAAGCGCAAGTTGTATGACTTTTTCATTGTTCATTCTGTACAGGCGAGTTAACCATGTCTCTATGTGATTGCCTATGCTTTCATTTGCTTCATACATATCTAGTATTTTCCTTAAATTTGTCTGACTTGGTACTTCCAAGCCACAAATTAAAATCTTCATTTCCTCCTCCTGAATTTTCCTTATATCTGTGTTCCGCTTGCAGTTGCCATATGAAAGTGCATGAACTGCCATTACTTTATAATTAGTCTCTTCCTTATTTAACACTTGGATGTCCCAGTACTATTTCCACGTATTCACTGATATTACGTCATGAGTACCTTATTATTGTAACGGACTTGATCCATGCGTTGCCAGGCCACAGGTCTGACAGCCCCGCATCAGCAAACACCCAACTGTTTAACAGCGATAAGAATCTAACCGTAAGCCCAAGATGGGAGCTCTATTCCAAGACAGACTGGAAGACTGACTGTCGGTCTAACGTAAGATTCGATTCGACTCAGTTCGGGAGTTCGTTCATGATTCAGTCGGAAGAGAATTGAGAAGGCAGTTCAGAAGTTCAGTGTTCAGCTGTGGGGGGGGGGGTTAATCAGCGGACAACGGAAGCTGAAGAAGTGACCGATTCGTAAATCAGAACTACGTCAGCCACGCAGAAGAAAAGACACCGTAGTCCAGTAAGGAATGGGGCCAGTCTTAGGCGGTCATTGACTGTGAGCTGTTACGATTGATCGTAATTGTAAATAAGTGCCAGTAAGTCTAATAATTTAATCCAGGACTCGGTATTATTAGTCACGGAACCCAGACACCTAACAGAAAGTTAGAAATTAATTCGTCTGGCTCGTTGCATAGACCGATTGAGGGGTTAGAGAAACACTGTTACACAAATTCAACTTTAGCAAAAGAAGGACGATCCTTGACCTACACTACCGAGCTTTGAAGAAAGGGCCTGCACCTCGGAGGTCGTTCGTACGTCTTAGCGCAGCTAAGAAACCGACATCAGTTGTCTGCGTATTTCATAGTTGTTGGTTTCGAACAGCAAGTCCATAAAACACGGAGTCGGCAAAGTAACATTATTTCATGTCTTACGCAGGATGATGTCAATTCACTCTTTATGTATAAGTTGTATATTCTTTATTTGGCGGGGGGGATAAAAGTCACGTAATTAAGTTGTAAATCAAACAAGCGTGCCCCCAAGCCCTTATCTATCTCTCGCATCCCTCGTCTGGCAGGACATAAATTTAATCCTTAAGACTGCTTTCAGTTTTATTGCCAGTTACTTCTGGCTTCTCTCGTCTCATGACATTCTGACGTCAGCTTCTGTAAGCCAAGCGTTGTGTTCAAGATCTCTGCCAAGCGCCTTAGTTCTGTTGCTCATGCCGGGCGTCGAACTCAGTGTAGTCAGTAGCATATGAGATTCTTGCCCTTTGATCTCTCCAAGCTTTATGATGACAACAAATTTCTCAGTTCAACCAAAATGAATATAGAGTTAAAGGAAACGTCCTTTTCAATCTAGCCCTTATTTCAGACAATTACCTCAGTTTCTCTTTAAGTTTGACGCACCAGTTTTATCCCTCCACACGAGAGCTATATGCAGAGATACATTCAGTCAGTATAAATACAATTACAATGATGTATGTGGATTCGCTGGGTTAGAAAAATTTTGCAATGGCTGTAGCCAGTGTTCATAACTATTATTACATAAAAAACTAAAACAGAGTGCCTGTCACAAGCGGTAAAAGTACTCGTTTCAAATCTCCGTCGCGATACCGACTATTCTGACAGGGTTTCTTGCATTCCCTCAGCTCCTCCGAGAATATGCCGGGAGAGTACCTGAAATTAGGTCACGACCTCTTCTTTTCACGTCCTTTCCAACTCATTAATTAATCTTCATATTATTCTGCGCTGTGCAGCCAGCGTTGTTAAATGAATCGGAGTGCTCTTCAGAAGCTACGAGTCTCTAGACGGCCAGGAAATTATGTTTGGAACCCGCAGGTCCATGCATTCTATTGCAAAATCCTTGCAAGTCCGAGACCTCATGAAACATTCCTTTAACAAGACGATTGCTAGCCCGCTGGCCAGCCTCCAGGATGCAGAACCACTCTGTCGCCTTCCACAACTGCTGGTCCAGTGTACTGGCAACTTCCCCTTATATCTGAAGGCCGGCGACTCCACCCACATCCCGAGATCATGATCACGGCCACTAATACTGAAATAAAGGCAGTAAGAGAGATTCTTCTCAGTGTAACAAGGTGGAAAGTCACTCACTTGAACGTGTAGTCAAGTATTTAAAGTGTGAACGTTGTCTAAAAATTGTTTAAAAATTATTTCGCTACATCTGGGAATATACACCAGAACTCTGATGAAAAGAGAATGTGCTAATTGTGTGGTAAGAAAATAACACCTGCACCTGGGACGTGAAGATGACCACTCACCTCCAACTAGAACCTATTTCAAGAATGCATGGATGTATATATTTACTCCCCCCATACGTCTTTATGGCGTAGTGTTTAATTAAGAGTAGTTAAATAGGCCTATAGGGACATTTTGCCTTTGCATTTAAATTGTGAATAGTACTGAACCCACACGCATAGTCATAATATGTAGGTCATTTTCAGATAACAGTGTCTAATCATCCCTGTCCACATTGTATTGCGTTGTTCAGCACAGATCCATCAGCTGTAGCGAGCAGCCGTGGAACGTTCCGTCAGGAGAATGCTAGAAATGAATTGTATCCCTTTGAAACTTTGGGGTCGCGGATTTGTGTCTACCTGTGGAACAAAGTTACACGTGTGCGTTTTTAAAGCACTTGCTTTCCACATGTCATTTAATACATTGTCCTAATTCTACATATGGCAAACTCAGCTTCGTTTGATGATGATGATGATGATGATGATGATGTAGCAATAGAGTACATAGAAAAATATAGAGGTGAATATACCATGTGTTTACAGCATATAAATGCAAAAATAATCTCAATATATCAAGTACTAATATTAACAAAAAGACATTTTTTTTAATTCCCTTAGTGGGAGGTGGAGTCCAACTGCGTCCACTCGGCACAGCGGCCACTGATTGGCCTATTATAGCCTGCCCCGAGTAATTATGATTATGGAGAATTTGGTGGAATGAAGATTGGGAAGGGAAACCGAAGTACTCACAGAAAACCCTCCCCAGCGCCACTTTGTCCACCACAAATCCCACTTGACTAGACCCGGGATCGAAGCCGGGCCGCCGCGAAGGGAAGCCAGCGACTAACCGCTTGAGCAATGGAGCGACCTACAACACAAAGACCTACTATGAACTACAAGACTGGAAGCAAGCATGGATGGATAATTTATGCTAATATATAAATAAGATAGAGGTGCAGATAGAATCAAAGGCTTACAAAATATTGACATGACTAATTGAATATTGTCCGGCTCGATCAACAAGCGCACCATTGTTAGGCAACTACCCGCAGCAATAGAACTGTTGGAAGCGTGTTTTCTGTGTCCGTACCGAGGTTAGAGCCGTCGAGACAAAAGGCTTAAAGTAAAACAAGCTTGACTTTGAAGCTGTCAGCTGATGAGTGAGTAGTGAGTAGTGTGCGTGTGTTTGTATGAAGAGGAAAGGGCCACTTTTGGAGGGAGAGCTTGCTCGAGCCGTAGTCAGACTTCTCCTGTTGTCGTAGAGGACGCCTCAGACAAGATACATAAATCTTGGGAAAAAACAAAAACATGGTCATGTGTTCCGACGAGACCCGAAACCAAGACTCACTCTGCTGGCGGAGGCCATCAGCAATTTACCCTAGCAACATACCCGACCGACCGAAGGGGCTTAAATTTAGCGATGGACAGACCTACCACCGTTCAAGTGACTAACTGCCGTTTCGGAGCGGTAAAATGAGTTAAGGCATAATCTGCTGCGGAAGCCTGCATTGACAGATGTCCTGTGTATACCGTGCATAAGAATTGTTCATTGCAGTAAAGTGACAAAGCGTGTGTGGTGTCCATAAAGTGCAAATGCCCTTGCCTGGACGCTGCGTGAATACGGGTACACTCGTACGAAACTACGGTGCAACAAATGTGGCACCTACACAGAAACACAAACTCCTCATCTCCTTCACGAGAAGACCCTATTTCCAATCATGTACACGGTCTTTGAACAAGCATAAATGGGTCCCGACGAGGTTCGAAACCGAGAACGACTGTGCTGGCTACGGCCAGCAACAATTTACTGGACTGGAGTAGACAATTTAGTCAGTTTCAGCCTTGAAGAGATGCGAAACAGTTTCCAGGTGGTAAGATCATGAGTATGGAAGCAGAGAAACCTATGATGTTGGGAGCCGCTATCAGGCAAAGACTAGTAAAACACAAAAGGCTGCTATGCGTGCTGTAGTTGTAGTGATCTGTAGAGTGTCTAGATATGTGGACGGGTTACATTCACCTGTAGTTACGAGTTGCAAGTGTTCAATAAAGCCAATTACTAATCCAGACCCCGTGTCTAATCACTAGCACTTGTTAAAAAGTGTAAATAGCACAGAAATAATGCCGTACTAGATATGCACACAGGTGTGTTATATAAATGTGACAGTTCTTTTTCAATGGCTCCTCCAGCCAATTCATGGCCCGGGCCTCCTTTTCAGTTCCGTAATCATTTTTTCACAGACAATAGGACTCCTTGGACGAGTGATGAGCTCGTCGAAAGGCCGCTACCTAAACACAGAACAAACGCATTCACAGATATCCATGCCTTAAGTGGGATTCGAGCCCACAATCCCAGCATCCGAGAGAGCAAAGACAGTTCATGCCCTAGACCGCGCTGCTACTGTGACCGGTATAAATGTNATAGTTGGACTCAGCTGGCAGTCGTCCGTCGTAGGTTGCCTTCGTTATTAAGTCGTGCGCCACACGTTGGCTGCGCCACTTCTTTATAACCGCACACTGCCGTCACTTTTCNATGACAAACAGCTACTGTAACAGAAACCATAATTAATAGGTTTATGTTAATGAATGTACGTATTTTTATAATTAATGCACACACAAAACAATACACACGTTGACATTATAACAAGGGTAAATAGAGAAATTGAAAGATACACCAAACGTTGATGAATTGCAAACAATTGAAAATCACCTGAAGATGCCAGTTACTTCGCACCAGCTGCTGTTAGGGTAATTAGATCAACAACGATTAGATGGAAGGGCTTGCGATAAATGCATACAAGATTTGGGTCTGAAAATTTAAAAGGAAGGGGTCACGCGAGTGACTTGAACCTAGGTGAGACGATAATATTAAAATATATCTTAACTTAACAGAAAATGAGAATGTGGACTGGATTCATTCAGCTCAGAATAGGAACCAGTAACGGTCATTTGTGATTATTGCAGTACGCCTTCGGATTCCATAGAAATCGGGGGATTTCTTGGCTAGCTGAGCGACTATGAGCTTCTCAAGAGCTCTTCTTCACGGAGCTGGATAGTTGATACAAGGTGCCAAAGCATACTATTATTGAACATTGAACTGCAGACTTATCCGATTAGCATCTCTGCACCTTGAACAGACTTCAGCTGAAATTGAACAGTCACGCTGTTTCATACGAAAATGAACTTGAAAAATTCTCCACTCAACAACGTCAATGCAGCTAAAGGCTATTTGACCTCATTTTTGTATTCAATTCCAGGGCCCCTCCATTCCTCTGATCAAACCAGGTGGAAGGGGGGGGGGTTATCAACTGCTGTTAGAGTCCTCATCGGCCGTTTGCCTCTGGCAGATGCACACGGCGCGGGCTTGCGCGACAAACAATGACCCAGCAGTGGCCATGGAATGATCGGATTTTCCGTTTGTTTCGTTCGAAACCAAAGCACACGGAAAACTATGTTACGTTTATCCCCCCCCCATACAGACACAAACACACCTTCTGTTTTATACTGGAGCTCTTTTCAGTGCGCGTTTGAACAAAATTCCATCGTTGTCTTGTTTTGGAGGCTGAACAGTTGGTACGTTTTTGTGTTTCTACATTCATAGGCTGTTATTTGTTCTTTTCTGCGGGTAAAAGATAAATGAACTGACGGTTATTTTTCCATTGACTAGCACTTGTGAAAACCAGCATGTTCAGAGAGATACGTAGTTCTATGTTATAATAATAATAATATCGCAATGGAATTCCAAACTCTCAACGCCTTTGTATAAATATACAATATGAAATCAGACAAGTTTATTCCAGGTAGCCACGACGTTCAGATTTACCACACAATTATTTATAGATTTAATGAGCATACGGTAACAGAAGTTAAAACAATGTTGAATTCTATCACTGGTTAACCCAGTACTAGACAATTCTGATTGTGCACTGTATACTTATTGAGCTATTCAGTAAATTCCTCGTCCTCATCTGTTACAGAGGGTCACTGTTCAGGTCTTAAACACGAGACCCAAAATTCTAATATTCTTTATTTGTCAGGATTGGCTTAGAAACAATAAGAAAAATCTTACGAGAGCCGTCATTTTATATGTGATTGATAGGGCTGGAAATCTACACACAACAGAACTCCCGCCTCAGCAAGAACACTCAAGGCAACCACAACCAACAAACCGAAAAAAAAAACATAAGTAACAACATATGTACAACAACTGAATATGGGGATTCTTTGAGCTGACCACGCGGCACTCTCTATTCACTAAAGTTGGCACTAACTTCGCCGACAAGCGGCGGTCGCTCGATCGTATAATTCGCTTGCGGACTAGAGGCCACGGAGCTTTGAATATACATGCATACCGTCAAAAGGCTCTAATATAGTGCATCACAAATTACAGAAAAGCAACTATGTGCAACCCAAGTACACTGGAATAAAAACTGATGGTAACCCACATAACCTAATAACCAGAGGCAACTACAATAGGAGGAAAGAAACCCGCATTACAGTGAGCAGCAGAATCTTTAACCACGAGAACTCGTACACCTGAAGTTGGCCAGTTAGGCCTAAACATGTAGCGTCCAATGATGGAACACGAAGGATAGTAAACGACGTTGCACTTGGCACAAAAAGCACCTAAGTCAGATCTACATATTGTCTCATACAGTCACAAAATATTGAATATAAATTCTGATGGGCCACAAATAAATCATGTTAGGGCAGACGCGCTCTTCTTCTCCCTTAATCAAACGTGCATGCTATATTGTTTATCATATAAATCGTTTCTGTGAACATGAAAATATGGTTAATTCCCTATAATTCATTTCATGCTGTGTTAAGTACGGGATTATTGATGGATAATGAATGGACAATGAATGCACATACACAAAGCAACAAGGATATTGTTTTAATAAAGCCAGTTATAAAAAACATAAAGACATGCGAGACTCTATTCGCATGATTAATCAATATCTGTGTTTCCATTAAGAGGCACTAATACTGCGCGTCTCCCAATCAATTACCCTTTGTGCTCAGGAAATTTTTAGCTTCACTGCCCTTTTAACCCGTTTTATGGTGGATAAATTTATAAGTTCAAACTAGGTTAAACGTCCTGTGTTAGGAGTGAGATACTTAACTTAGTCCTGGATTTTTCTCCCCAATAATGAAATGAGCGTGAGGGAGGAGAGGGTACAACTAATTATTTGCTCTGTGAAGCCGACACTACCTTCGCTCGCTTTGAAATCGGGATCGTGGGTTCGGATCTATTTCCTGTGAGGTACGACTGAATTCATATATAGTATTCTTATACACTGCCGGTCACAGTAGCCAAGCGGTCTAAGGCATGTACTGTCTTCGCTCGTTTGTAAACCGGAATCGTGGGTTCGAATCCCACTCAAGGCATGGATGTTAATTTGTGTGTGTCCGTTTTTCTGTGTTTGTGTACAGGTAGAGGCCTTGCGACGAGCTGATCACTCGCCCAAGGAGTCTTACCGAACGTGTAAGATCTAGAAAAACCGAAGTGAATGGAGAAGCTCATGGAGGTAGGCCTAGGCCCACTGGGGCTGTAGTGCCAAGGAAAAAAAAAAGAAAAAAAAGAAAAGAAACAGAATGCGTGTTGTTTCGTTGATTAAAGGGGTTTTGAATAAAGGAGGAATATAAATGTACCATTCGCATCTGGACGTGGGGAATGCTGTTATAATTAACACATTTATACTGAGACATTTTGAATTATGAAGAATTTGTAAAGATTCGAGTACAGATATATTCCTGAAGGTACAGGCGTAATCGAATTTGCTGTGTAGTACAAGCCACAGTTTTCTCTTGAGACGCCTGTTTCATATGTATACTTAACCGAGTCTACGGATATATGCAGCCATTGTGAAATGTCAGGAGATTTATTGAATATTCCGGCTACCTAACTATATCAGAACACTGTCATGTGAAGCCAGAACATATTATTTATTTGTAAGCATTCAGAGACACGTATTCACTTTGCTTATTAATGTCCCCGCTATCATATCACACAGTAATCCGTGACTATTAGGAGCCGGCCTACTATCTTCACCGACAATTAATACTGAAATATTATATTAAACTACAGACTCCACCAAGTTATAGTAACGGGAATATGCCTGGACTTGTATTTAGAATGTAGATCCACTTGATCGAAATCTGCACGAGATTACTGGCTTCGCGAATGCTTACTTTTATGTATTTCCACAGTATCTCGATTTATTTTTCTTTTTTCACTGGCTCTACAGCCCTTTTGGGCCCTGGTCTCTCATTTTTCAGTTTCATGATCATTTTACGGACAGTAGGTCTTCTTGGACGAGTTAGCACCTCGTCACAAGGCCTCTGCATAATTAATTTCTTTTTCTTTTAAATTCGTTTAGTGGGACGTGGAGTCCAACTGGGTCCACTCTGCACGGCGGCCACTGATTGGCCTTTTGTAGCCTTCCCTGGGTGATTATGATGATGGAGAATTTGGTGGAACGAAGATTTGCAGGGGAACCGAAGTACTCGGAGAAAACCCGCCCCAGCGTCGCTTTATCTACCACAAATCTCACTCGACCAGACCCGGGATCGAACCCGGGTCGCCGCGTTCGATCACAGAAACACAGAATAAACACATACACATACCAAACATCCATGCCTTGTGTGCGATTCGAACCCACGATCCCGGCTTCCGAGCGAGCGAAGACAGTACATGCCCTATACCGCTCGGCTACCGTGACCGGCTCGCCAAGTAAATTACAGGGTAATACCTTCGTGAATGTCACCTGTCTCCTTCTGAATCTTCACTTAATCACCTCTATGATGAACCGCTGTAATGTGAATTGTAAGTACATTGTAACTGAAAGTGCGTAGTTAAATAATCCACGAATCGTTTTGGGATTGAGGTACAACAGCTACAGATTCAAGACAACGCCCACCGCCGTGACCAGTAACAATGTGGCGTATAGTCCCATTGCCAAGCCGTGAATCTGTAAACAGCGGCCGTTGCTAGGTAACCCTCGCAACATACATGCACATTATAACAGAAGAACGGTGTTCCATTGTTTAGATGTTGCCAACAACAAGTGCCTTACAACAGATGTACACTGAATATATACATACTTAAAGGTAGACTGCCGGTCACGGTAGCCGAGCGGTCTAAGGCATATACTGTCTTCGCTCGCTCGGAAGCCGGGATCGTGGGTTCGAATCCCACTCAGGGCATGGATGTTTGTGTGCGTTTTTCTGTGTTTGTGTACAGATAGAGGCCTTGCGACGAACTGATCACCCGCCCAAGTAGTCCTACCGAACGTGTGAGATCTAGAAAAACCGAAGTGAACGGAGAAGTTCATGGAGGTAGGCCTAGGCCCACTGAGGCTGTAGTGCCAAGGGGGGGAAAAAAGGTAGACTAGGCAATAAAGCAATACACCGACACGCTAATGACGTACCTCGAACCATGCATTATTTTGTTTATTCCTTGTGTGGTGGGATTAAGTCCCTTGTACTGCGGCCATTTCTGGCCTATTGTACCAAACCATGCATTAAGAAGGATTTGTTTTCTTTGGCACTACAATCCCAGTGGGCCTAGGCCTACCTCGATGAACTTCTCCGTTCACTTGGTTTTTATAGATCTTAGACATACGGTAGGACTCCTTGGCCGGGTGATCAGCTCGTCGCAAGGCCTCTACCTGTACACAAACACAGAAAAACGCACACAAACATCCATGCCCTGAGTGGGATTCGAACCCACGATCCCGGCTTCCGAGCGAGCGAAGACAGTGCACGCCTTATAGACCGCTCGGCTACCGTGACCGGCTTAAGTAGGATTAAGCAAAGGAAAATGTACCTCAATGGAGATGTTATGTTTATTGAGAATGATCATAGATCTGCAGAAGCTGTTTGCAGCCATGATGCACCTTGCTGAAGGGCTAACTCTTGTGACATTACTAACGTTAAGGGGGAAAATGTCCCTATATGCTTAGTGGGTACACGGAGACCAACAGTATCCATAATAGAGCAACAGTCAGTTTTGCTCTTGAAAACGTTAAAAATAAATAAAGCTTCAAGATTTTTTCTCCTGGAGTAAAGCGTTTTAAATTATAAATAATTCAACATTGATCCATAATTATAATAGAATTGGACTGAATAAGCAGAACATAACATAGAAGTGCAATTGTTTTCAACGTTTTCCAACTTATTAGAGTCTGCTGAAGTGAGGTTATTCCAGGCGACAGACCCGTACTCAAGCTATGAACGAATTAAGGCAATATGAAAAATTTTAGACAATCAAAAGAGGGAAAATTATATGTAATGAAACGAATTAGTCCCAGCAGTTTTAGTACCCATAAATGAAAGTAGTCAACATGACGTTAAAAATGCAGTTTTATATTTACAATAGCTTCAAAATCTTTTGCAGAATAAGGTCCTACGGTTAATAGATCACGCACAAAGTAGTTAAATGGATGCTGTTTTACGAGTGTAGGAAGTTATAGTATTTGTTTTGAATGTATTAATTTTCATATCATTTTCAGTGCACCACTTCTGTATAGAGTCTATATAAGAGTGTAGTGATTTACTATCTTTAGTAGAATTTATGATCTGAAGTATTTTTAATTATCAGTAAATAGCAGAAATTATGAAAAATATATGCTGGCTCATAGATCATTAATAAGAATATTTAACAGCGGAGGTTCTGAAATGGAGCATTGTGACACTGCCGACAGCACGGGTAAAGGTGAGAGAGAGTTCCCTAAAGAGCGATCAACGGGAAATCTGGATGATAAGTAACTTTGGAACAAATTGACATAACGATCAGAGAATCTAAAATTACAGAGTTTATGTAGCAAAAGAGTATGTGGGAGTTTATCAAAGTCTCGTTTGAGATCAAAATAAATTGAATCGGTCTGCCCTTGTGAACACGACATAAACTATGACAGACTTTAAGTAAGTAAGTAAATTGGTTGCAGTAGAATTTGATTTAATTACACCATGCTGAAATGGGTGAGGTTGAAATTGAAAATAAAATGAAGGCTGATTATGTATTACAAGAAGTATTTCCAAAAATGCTGGAGATATCATTTAAAATATTGATTGGTCTGTAATTAGTAACTACAGAACTGATACATTTCTTGAAAACAGGGATGATGGCCGCTTGCTACCCAGAGTGGGAAACTTCCCTTGTAACAAACTAATACTAAAAATGTGACTTAGGAGAGGTAAAAATCCCTGAGCAATATTTAATGATAAAACCGGGTGTTTCAGCATGTCCGACACACTTCGACAGGCTGTGACGTCGAGGTCGGAAATCGAAGGAAGGTTTAAAAATTCAGAAAAAAAAAACAAGATTTGCTTGGGATAACAATATAAGAGGGAGATTTAAAAATGTAAGAAAATGATACGCAAAGCTTCAACAACACATTGAGGTCACATTTTCACCATTTGTAATTTGGCTGATGATAATAATAACAATAATAATACAAAACATATTAAGTGGCTTTAGTCCGCAGGCGAACTATACCGACCGAGCTACCGACGCTTGTCGGCGAAGTCAGTGCCAGCTTTAGCGGATAGAGGGAGTCGCGTGGTGAACTCAACGAATCCCCACCGCCGTTAATTTCGGTTTTCTTCTTCTTCTTCTTCTTCTTCTTCTTCTTCTTCTTCTATGGCGCAAGAGCCCGATGTCGGGCCTTGGCCTCCCTTACCAAGCCCATCCATTCCTCTCTATCCTGCGCTGCTCTCTTCCAGTTCCTTACGCCCATTAACTTCTTTGCATCTTCTTCCACCTCATCAATCCATCTAGTTCTTGGTTTCCCAGCACGTCTCCTACCACCTGTTGTACTGTATAATATTTTCTTTGGGATACGCTCCTTATCAATTCTCTGTAGATGCCCAGCCCATTGCAATCTTTTAAGCTTTATCGTCACTGAGATCTCTGGCTCCCTATATAATTTGTATAACTCTTTATTATATTTTATTCTCCATATCCCATTCTCTTTTATTGGTCCATAAATTCGTCTTAGGATTTTCCTCTCGAAAAAATTGATGACTGATTCCTCTTTCTTGTTTAGCGTCCAACCCTCACATCCACAATAAAGCACCGGTCTTATCATTGTTTTATATATTTTTGTTTTAATCGCTCTGTGTATATCCTTTGACCTAAAAACTGATAGTAACGAGAAATATGCATCATTCGCTAGTTTTATTCTTCTTGTTATTTCATGATTTTCCTCTCCATCTTTGTGGAATTTCGATCCTAAATACATGAAGTCTTCAGCTATTTCTATCCCGTCCCCTTCCATGCTAATTTCTCCAGTCTGCCTTGGATTCCTTCTGGATTGTATCAGCATTTTAGTTTTATTTACATTCACCTCAAAGCCAGTTGTTTTTGCTATGATTTTATTTATTTATATGTCTCCTTCATTGCTCTTAGGGATCACGATACTATAATGATATCACCGGCATACGCCATTATTTGCCTTTGTTTAAACGCTGTTGTGTTCCTTGTGTCTACATTACATTTCCTCGCTATATATTCCAATACCAAATTAAATAGTGATGATGCCAAACTGTCTCTCTGTTTTAATCCTTGATTTGTCTTAAAGCTTTCCGTTAACGGGTTCTGGATTTTAACTTGATTGATTGTTTCTGTCATGGTTAAGTTAATTATTCTATTTAGTTTTGTTGGAATAACAAAGTTGACATAATCATCCTTAATTTCTTCCTTATTATTGTATCATATGCTTCTTTAAAATCTATGAAGCATAGGTAAATATCTGTATTAAATTCCCAGCATTTCTCCGTTATTTGTCTCAGGGTGTATAAATAGTCTATTGTTGACCTATTGGGTCGAAATCCTGATTGATACTCCCCAATTATTTTTTCTCTATATTGATCCAGTCTCTTTTTTAGTATCCTTGTTAAAATTTTATATGCTGTCGGTAGTAATGATATATCTCTATAGATACTGCATGTTAATTTATCCCCTTTTTTAAATATAGGGCACATAATGCTCTTTCCCCAATCTTCTGGTAACTTTTCTTCTTCCCACACTTTATTTATAATTCTGCTGGTATATTATCTCCTCCTGGTGCTTTATTTAGTTTTTGTTCCTTTAATGCTTCTTCCACTTCTTCCTTTGTTGGGGGCTCTATTATCTCTTCCTCTTCCCCTTCTCCTTCGTCTGTATTTTCTTCTTCATTGTCCTCGTTATCTTCCATATTCTGATTTTGAATTAATAATTGTTCAAAATATTCTTTCCATGTATTCATAATCTCTGTTTTATCATTTATTAGAAGCCCTTTTTTTGTCTCGGATAAATTCTGTTTTGGGTTTGAAACCTTCTTTCATATATTTGATTCGTCCAAAGGCATTTTTTGTTTTGTTATTTTTTAAGTCTTCTTCCATTTGCAGTAATTGCTCATTTAGAAAGAACCGTTTCTTTTTCCTGCAAGTCTTGTCTGCTTTCCTTCTTCTTTATACGCCTCATTTCTTGCTCTTGTTGGTCTTTCCATATATTTCTTATTCTTGAGGTTTATACTCTCCCTACATTCCTCGTCGAACCATACTCTATTATCCTGTTTCTCTTGATATCCCAAAATCCTCTCGGATTCTGTAACTATTGCGGTCTTAAGATCTACCCATATCCCTTGTACCGTTACCGTTCTTCGATTTTCTAGACCGGAGAGTAATAATAACAATTAATAAATTTATTATAGGAATATTGCACCAAACAGCAGCCTACAACTGATAAAAAATATTTATATAGCAAGAGAAATAAAGAAACTGGAGCACTAAAATCAAGTTGGCTTGTACACGGTTCAACTCTTTTGCCTTCAACCGTGATCTCCCGAAAATACTTCCACAGAAGCTTTAAACATTGTAACTTCCAAACAACATCTAAATTCAACTCCATAAATCAGTTATATTCTCACTGTAACTTTAACTCTGACGTGAACTTGGAATGAATCCCCCTTCCACTACCACTGGCGTGATTTTCGCGCGCCTCTGAAATCACGAGGCTGCACCAAGCACTTCACAACTGAATGCATTTTGATGCACAGTCAACACGCATCAGTAACTTGACAGCGGACGCGCTTCTGTTTTAATACAAAGGCTGCAAATCCCTGATGTAATAATATGTAATTACTGTTAAAAATGAGGACTTAAGGAACAATTAGTCACTGTTAGTGCATTTTCTTCCTTCCGAGTCGGAGTCTGAATCAAACACGTCACTGAATGTTTCGTTATCTCCCGTGTTTGTGACAAGTAGGTCGGCTGCTCCATCAGGTGGGTCTGCAATTCCCACTTTCTTTGCTCTTCCTGGATGACGTGACGATTAGCATCTTGCCACCTCTCACCAGTGACTAGCCCTGTTTCTACCAGCTGGCGAACCTCCCACTCTTTGAATGTTACGTTACGACTAGCAACGCAAACCTGCAATTGACTCCTTAGCAGCTCGATAGGGTGCAAGTTACAGTGTTAAGGTGGCAATGCTGCAAACAACACGGCCGCGTTCTCCACGCACCAGTCTACAGCATAGTCTTCAGTGCTACCAACTTCTGTAGGTCACAGCGCTTGGATGGACTGTATGGTTTACAGATTTTAACCAGACAGGCGTGTCCTGTGTCCATCACAGTGGCCGCGCGGTCTAAGGCATGAACTGTCTTTGTTCGCTCGAAAACTGGGATCGTGGTTTCGCATCCCACTCAAGGTATGGATGTCTGTATGTGAGTTTATTCTATTTTTATGTTGTTCTGTGTGTAGGTAGCGGCCTTGCGACGGGCTGATCCACCGTCCAGGAAGTCCTACTGACTGTGTGTAAGATTAAAGAAATTGAAAAGTTAGCCGAGGTCCAACAAAGGACAGTAGCGTCAGATAGATAGTCGTGTCCTGGCTACGCCACGAATTAGCGAGTCGATTGATTTTGTAGTTGTGGTAAGGGTAATTGTCCATCTTAATTACACACGGCCTATATGTAATCCTGACAGACGTCTTCAAAGCTGCTTGTGAAACACTTCACCATTCATGGTAGTCTTCTGACTTTAGTTCCGAAAAACCTGGTCCTGCCACCACAAATTCGTCATTACGACAAATAAGGAGAATAATTAAGCTCTTACCTCCATCTGAGGGCTCCTGCTTTCTGGTAGAGAGGTCTGATACAAATGCCCTTTTCCCCCGGGGGGGGCTATTGAATCAGCACAGACTTTGAACGTAACATGGTCCTAATTTACTCGCGTTTGATATAAATAGTAAACTTATATTGTGATTTCTACATTTAGACATTGACCTTGAATACCGCCATGCCCACAAAATAATGTATCAATCTATGATGACCAATTTCCCGTTTTGAAACTCAATCCTGTACGTGTTGGATGTTTTCACGCTGGTTTCTTGCTTGGCTTGTACTTCGACCCTAAACATGAAGTCGATATATGAGTCAGAAACGTTGGTTGACTTTCATTGGACTGCACGGTGTTATATGCCAGAAGATAGGATATTTCATCAGGCACGCTTGTAACAGTTTGATTTTCACTGCGCTTCAAAAGTTTGCTTTTATTATGCTTTTTGACTGGCGGACCTGCGACAATTTCGGCCACAGAAAGCTGTTACTATCTTGTTTTGTCAGAACAGGTGGCACGCGGTAGCGGAGTTGGCTAAGGCACTATGCTACAAGCCGGAAGGTCACGGGTTCAAATCCCGATGAGGTCACTGGATTTTTTCATTTGACCTAACCCTTCCAGCCGCACTATGGCCCTGGGGTCGACTCAGCCTCTAACAGAAACGAGTACCAGGAATATTCTTGGAATATTTTTGGGGGTAAAGGGCTACCGGCGCGTAGGGCTGACAACCTTACCGCCATCTATGAGCTGATTGTCTAGAAATTGTGGGACCCTCAACTTCTCACAGTCCTATGGGCCTCCACGGCCTGTTACAGGGACACCTTTACTTTTTTTTTACTTTACTTTGTCAGAACAGACAATCGTAAAGACGTTCATGCGCCATACAATTTTCGGAATTGACCGATGTGATTATTATTACATTCTCGGAAATATGTATTTCTAGGTACATGATGAAATATAACATGTCTTCATGACGTAATGCTTAACTACGTAACTAAGCACATAGGCGACTTTACGTACTTTCATCTTCGAATTGATACGTCCGTTCTGTTGTTGCTTGTCTCAGGTCCTGTCAGATATGTGAAGTGCCAGGTCGTATGCCGAATTGAAGGCTGCAGTACACATATTACTTCTGCTACTAGTAGTAATAGCAATAATAATTTACTTACTTGCTTACTTACTCATGAAGCTGAGCCCTTCTGGAGGAGCCACCAATTCTGCAGCTACTCAAGAATTTCCCAGCATTTTATTGAAACCGAAGGTTCATTACCGTGTTCACAAGAGCCCTCTACTGGTCCTTATCCTGAGCCAGATGATTCCAATCCATACACATTCCATCCTATCTCTCTAAAATCCATATTTATATTGTCTAACCGCCTACGCCTTGATCTTCCCAGTGGTCTCTTTCCTTCTGGCTTTCCCACCAATATCCTACATTTATTCCTCTTTTCAAGATATTGTTAGAGTGACGGACCAGAATGAAATAAATCAAAAATAAATGCAGAAGTTACAAGAAATCGATTCCTGTTTTGGCAATCGAACTTCGAGGTGTACTGAAGCAGGGTTGCTAGTCGCTTAAACTCTGCATGTGGCCTTTCTGTCTGCTGTAACTCAGTAGTTGGTTAGCATCGAATTTCAAAACATGAGACTTCAGATATCTTTGAACATCCCTCGTCAAACATTATGCTAAAATCAGTAAGTAGTAGGTAATTCTTCGAAGTGAGTTGTCGTACTGATGGCATTAAACGTTTCCAACTCTCGAGAGAAACTAAAATGAGGGGCTTATGAAATTGTCACCACCTTGTATGTTGGCAATGTGTGGTCCCCTGCCTCGAGTCTGTGGCAACGATATGTTCAGATACTAAAGGGTAAAAAAGAAAAAAAGGTAAAGGTATTCCTGTAACAGACCGTGAAGGTCAATAGGATTTTGAGAGATAGAGGCTCCCACATTTTCTAGAAAATCGGCTCACAGATGTCGGTGTGGTTGTCATCCTTACACGCCGGCCGCCCTTTACCCCCAGGAATATTCCTGGTACTCATTTCTGTTAGAGCCTGAGTCGACCCCAGGGCCATAATGCGACTGGAAGGATTAAGTGAATTGAAAGAAATCCACCTCATCGGGATTCGATCCCGCGACCTTCCGGCTTGTAGCATAGTGCCTCAGCCAACTACGCTATCGCGTGCCCCCATGTTCAGATACTTGTAAATAAAAATTAAACTTGTTGTCTGTATGTTGACCGGTGCTGTACAAGGGTGTGAAAACATATTCATCTTTTCATTCTCAGTTTTTCAATATCCCCTGTCACCTCGCTCTGCCAATCAATGGCGTTATGCTACCAGGTGACGGTTTCCCGATACAGCGCGTTGTTATGAATACATTAGGGCTCATCGTGAATCATTAAGGGGCGGGGAATCTGCAGCTTCCTTCCCACCGCAGCTGAGTGTCTGAATCAAAATGCAGAGTTCAGAGGTTGGGGGCAGCAGCCCGTCCCTCAAAAATTTCACCCCGTGTGACTGTACAAAATTTAGTTCGAAGATCTGAAGAGAAGCTTCAAAATGCAGCGACCATCGCACAATAAGCCTTATTGCACATACAGCAAAGATAATAGCAAAGATACTTAAAAGAAGAATTGAAAGGAAAATAGAGGATATACTTGAAGAGGATCAGTTTGAATTTAGAAGAGGAAAAGGAACCAGGGATGCAATTGGGATGATGAGAATTATAGCGGAACGAACTTTGGAGATAGATGAAGAACTGTGTGCTTGCTTTATAGACTGGCAGAAGGCATTTGACCGTGTAAAGTGGACCAAATTAATGCAGATCCTAAAGCAAACAGGTATCGATTGGCGTGAAAGAAGATTGATTAGTAAATTGTACATGATCAGAAAGTTAGAATGCGACTGGGNTGTTAATGACTAAGGAAGAAACTGTGTTACAGGGCATGATTGATAGACTAATCGAAATTGGAAGGTGCTATGGCATGGAAATGAATGTGGAGAAAACAAAAGTAAAGAAAATTTCGAGACAACCAACCCCAGTCACAGTAAGGATAGACCAAAACAACTGGAGAATGTGAAATGTTTTAAATATTTGGGTAGCTTGTTAACAGATGATGGAAGGTGTACTAGTGAAATTAAATCTAGGATTGCCATGGCAAAAGCTGCATTTAGCAAGAAGAAGAATCTTTTTACCAGCAAATTGGACTTAAATTTGAAAAAGAAACTAGTGAAATGCTACGTTTGGAGCATCGCTTTGTATGGGGCTGAAACTTGGACACTTAGGGCAGTAGATCAGAAACACCTGGAAAGCTTCGAAATGTGGTGTTGGAGAAGGATGGAGAAGATCAGTTGGACCGTGCGTCAGTGTCTTCGGATGGCTGGAATGGAATTTTACAGAAGGGGAATTTTCAGACCCCCAGAACGCTGGGAGAAATGTTTACAAAGAAGTGGTGATTATGAGGAAAAATAAAGAAAGGTCTGTAGTTTGAGGTGGTGTATTTCGTTTGTCAATAATAAAGCATTTTACTTTACAAAAAATTGTTGCTCATGACTTTCAGTACGACCCTCGTATTTAGTGTGGTTGGCTGCAGCTCATAAACAGAATAAGGTTAGGAACACACACAGCGACAACGATCGCGAGGAAAAATGTCGTACGATTTTTTTTTGCCGTACGACCTCCTTTTCACACTAGAGCGACCAAATACATTTCTTTGCTCTCCGACTGTCGTACGGTAGATGTGGCATATCGTCACGTATGAAAGCTAAGACTACACTTTATATTGTACTACTTGATGCGACATGAACCGTACGGACGTTGTACGACCGATGTAGCTATGTGTGTTCCCAGCCTAAAGCACAAAATTCATGATTTCATCCGCGAAATATGAGAGTGCCTTCATGTGCCACGTGAATTCAAGAGGCTGTTCGACGCAAGAAGAGCAACAATATAGAGCTCTCTGTGGTTGTAAAGGCAGTTCGAGGACACGGGTTATCCTATACATGATAAGCGTTCCGGCAGGCCGGCCAGCCACAAGCGTTGGACTGTCCGTGGTGTGTAGGGATAGTTTGAACCACGTCCAGTGAAATCATCTGCTTGTTGTGTGATGCTCATATTCCGGAAGGAGACATGGGAAAATGTCTCATGTTATACAAATATCTGTATTGTAGGATACATGCTTTGCGCTAGACTGTTTGATAGCGTAAATGAAACAGAATTCATAACGTGTGCTTGATAAACTACAGAATTTATCTGTGTTCCAAACTCTTTAAAGCACAGTGGTAACTGCATACAGTACACTTTTACCACATAACGTATTTTTGTGATTCACATACTTCCCTGAATAAGTACTGATTATTTCCTGAAAGAAACACTGTTTCATATAAGGCTGGTATTGATTTTTTAATATTATATACGTGTAGATGAAATTAGTGATAGGAGGTTAAAGAAAACTGCATACTGAGGAACTTCGTAACTTTATTCTTCGCCAAGTGTCATTAAAATGATGAAGTCAAGGAGGATGATATTGCAGGGCATGTAAGATGCGTGGGGATAAGAGGAATGTATGTGAGATTTTGGTGATAAGGCCAGAAGGAAAGAGACCACTAGGAAGACCTAGACGTCGGTAGGAGGATAATACTAAGATGGATCTTAGACAGATAGTATGGGGTGGTGTGGGCTGGATTGATCTAACTCAGGATAGGGACCAGTGAAAGGCTCTAGTGAACACGGTAATAAATCTTTACTTTTCATAAAAGGCTTGGAAATTCACGAGTGACTGCCCAACTGGCGGCTTCTCAAGAAGGGTTCAGCTCCATGGAGTTAGACAGTTATTTATTTAGTTAGATGAAATTCGTGCTTGAAAATGGTAACAGCGAGTGCAAAGTAAGAAATCCATATGATGATGATGGTGGTGGTGGTGATGATGATGATACGGACGTATCAGCTGGAGAAGGTAATAACATTTGTTTCAGTTTAATTGGCTACTTTAGAAATACGATTTCTAAGCCCTATATTGTCATGTTAAATTTCTTTTTAGACAAGTATTATTTTGCAACCTAAGGACTAGCAACGCAAGACAGGAATAAATCAGTAATCCCCGACAACGAATCTGCTTATGTCTTCAATCAGAGAGACAGGAAACTGCTTTGAACAAGATTAATTTTCTTCGTATCTGCTTAATAAGCAGTCCCTCCTCTGCCAGTGACCAAGGCCGTCTCTGCAGATCGGGTACATATTCACATGAAAGAAATTCACAATTCAATAAAGAGAACTCAAAAGGAAGGTTCAGAGCCACAAAATCTGCATTGATATCCATGAAAGATTTTCTGTGATACATTAGTGCAAGAACGGCTCAGGCGACAATCTTCACTTCGAAAACTAATTTTCATTTTTCCTTATCTTCAGAATACTGCTGATGAGTCAGATGCATCACCTAGCCTCCTACCCACTGGGTACCGACAGCTTATTCATCAGGTAATAAATCGGTCGGAACGTGATGCTGTCTGTTTAAATCTAGTCAACAAGGTTGCTTCTGCTTCCTTTTGCTTGTGGTTTATTTCAAGACGACGTCAGCATCTCAGTTTATATAACGTCGAATTATAAGTTGATTGATGAGTAATGAATTTGAATGTATCTGAAAGAAAGAAGTTGTGATGTGATTGAGATTCTATCCCAGCATTTTCCTGGAGGGTCTGAGGAAAGCCACAGAAACCTCAGTCAGGGTAGTTGACATTCTGAATGAGATTCAAACCGGACACCTCTCAAATGCAAATCTCTCTCGCTACCGCTGCACCCGCCGTCTCAGTACTTCCGCTTCCCATTGCAAAGCTTCTTTTCTTATAACTGAAATTTCATGCTTGTTTAACCGTTTTAACACAACGTTACATTCTATAATATGGAATACTGCATGATGTTAAAAGGAGTGTACTTTCCCCTGACAGTCTTCTGGGGATTTCAAAGATAAATTTTGGTTTGCATTTTCTGTGTTAAGGGAAAGCGTTAATGTTAATACTAATACATAATTCAGTACGAATTATGATGAAAAATACACATATAATTAACCTAGTTGATAGGATAAACAATCACATACTTACTTAGCTACAGGTCACAGTGGTTGCGTGGTCTAGAGCATGAAATATCTTTGCTCCATCGGACGCTGGGATCGTGGGTTCGAATCCCACTCAAGACATGGATGTCTGTGTGCGTTTATTCTGTGTTTGTGTTCTCCTGTGTGTAGATACTGGCCTTGAGACGGGCTGATCACTCGTCCAAGGATTCCTTCCGTCTGTGTATATATTAAGAACTGAAGAAGAGGTCGGGACACAGCAAAGGGCTGTAGCGCCGTTGATGAATGAATTAATTTACTTAGCTAATATTAAGGACTCATAATTGTTGTAATAATGTAACAGAACCTATATGTTTCTCTTATTCAGAGGCGTCCTTGTTTAGGCCTATATTATATTGTGACATGTTGACCCNGAGTCCTGGAGCTACCGCCGAGTTAGCCAGCAACTAGTCAGTTGTATTGTGGCATTTGGAGTGTACTATTTGTGATACTGCAGATAGCAGTAATCGTAAATCTGTAATTTGGGTGATTGTAAGAGCGAGTGTGAAATAAAATTCGCTACATCGAATACATCGAGAAATTATTTGTCGCGATATACCCCGCGATACGCGACAATTGGTGTCAGAAGTGGGATTCGAACCCACGGAGAAAGGTAGAAGTACCACCATAATATTTCGCGGAGAAATTTAGATGTTTGTGTGAAAGAACTATTTTCTGTTAAAGCAAGTGTCGCGTAACTTCGAACAAGACCAAGAGTAACCTTGAATGCGCAGAAGAAAAATTTGAGACAAGGGGGTGTGTTCGAGGGTGTGAGAAGTGACAGCGTTTGTGCAACTGGCCGCCTGTTACTTCTCACACCCTCGAACCCACCCCTTGTCTGAAATTTTTCTTCTGCGAATTCAAGGTTACTCTTGGCCTTGTTCGAGGTTACGTGACACTTGCTTTACAATTAAATTTAACATAAAATGTTAATTATATCATAAATCTGAACGCTTAAAAGTGCAAATAATCTGGATTGAAGACACGCTCAGATAAGTGAAATTTATGTCCTTACAGTAGTGTTAATGGCGCAGTAATGCGGGGTCGTAAAGATTCCAGACGAAGCCTTTGAAAACAGATGAAACGAACTTTTCGTGCTATTCCTTTTTCAGCGGTGGCCTTAAATTATCCCTAGGAATTTGAAAGTTATCTGAGGGAACTGTCGGCAATTTTAATATAAGCCTGCTACCATTAATGGCTTACTTGAGCTTATTAATAAATTCATTCTTAAATATCTTATTATAATTTTAGTCAATTAATCGAGTTGAATTATTGAAGAAATTTACCACACTTAATTTATAATTTCAGGCAGCTGAAATTAGTTCTAAATACCGGTATATTTTTATTATTATTTCCTCGTTGTATATTGAATTTTTTCATCATTATTGTCATCGTCATTAAATTCATCATCTTGACCTTATGACATGGTCGAACATTTATTGGCCCTGTTACGTATTCGGGAAGTCCCGGATCCAAATCTTGGGCTGGAGACCGGCTATTCTGGCCTAATTCTCCGCGATTTTTCTCAGTCTTTCCAGGCACCATTGTGGAGTCGTCTATGGAAAACTGTTAAAATTAAATACAGAACGCAGATATAACAAATATCACGGCGTTTTGAGAGCTTGGTACCAAGAAATGAGTGACGTCACGAAACTGATATGTTTACTCTGTATGAGGGGCAGGGGGCAATGCGCCTAGTGATTTGGAACTCCACGCAGAGTATCCTACGTACTGTACGAATCTGGGCACATGGTCGTGTGTCTTTATACTATCCTGTTTTAGATGTGCAATGATGACGGAAGGGTGGGACATGTAGCACGCGTAAGGGAGATGAGAATGCATTCTCAACTTTAGTCGGAAAACCTGAACCGTCTGGCAGACGTAGGCAAGTACGGGAGGAATACACTACAGTGGACTCTCAAGAAATAGCTTGTGAGAATGCAGACTGGACCAGTCTGACTCGGAATGACGTACCTTGGAGGACGCTAGCGAATGCGTTAGTAAACCTTGAATCTTCGGATTCCATAAAAGTCGGTTAACTTTTTGAATAGGTAAGTGATTAGGCTGTTAGGTGCTTAAGAAGGGCTTTGCTCCGTGCTGTTTTAAGCTGTTTATAAATTCAATATAATTTAAATCATTGCCCATAGTTTGTTCTGATTACCTTTCCAAATGTCTGTTCAAACCGATTGGGCAATACAGCGATACCTGTTGAGACTTGCGCCACTGTTCATCTGAGCGCGCCTCTTAACTTTGTGTTGAGATCCCAGACCTGTTACAGGACACAGAGGAGGGAAAGGAGAACTTGAAGGTTCCCTACAGGGTAGCGATTCAATTAGAGAACTCGGCCGAGCGATCACGTCACACTGATGATGCACTTCCTGTACCCAATCCGAGGGAGCGTCCTGTGGAGGAACACACACCACGAATTGAGACTCGGGCCATATCTTCCCTACCGACTCAACGGGTGAGTCTGTGACTCACTGACGGACTGGCTATATAACTAACTGGCAAACAAACTGATGGTTAAGAGAGTTGATTGTCTCAGAGACAGACTCATCTGCTTAACTGATTAAGAGAATTGTTACTGTCTGGCTGCCTAATTAACTGAATAAGAGAAGTGTTACTGTCTGGTTGTCTGATTAACTGAATAAGAAAAGTGTTACTGTCTGGCTGCCTGATTAACTGAATAAAAGAAGTGCTACTGACTGGTTGTCTGATTAACTAATTAAGAGAAGTGTTACTGCCTGGCTGCCTGATTAACTGAATAAGAGAAGTGTTACTGACTGGTTGTCTGATTAACTAAACAAGAGAAGTGTTATTGACTGGTTGTCTGATAACTGATTAAGAGAAGTGTTACTGACTGGTTGTCTGATTAACTGATTAAGAGATGTGTTACTGACTGGTTGTCTGATAACTGATTAAGAGAAGTGTTACTGACTGGTTGTCTGATTAACTAATTAAGAAATGTGTTACTGACTAGTTGTCTGATTAATTGATTAAGAGAAGTGTTACTGCCTGGCTGCCTGATTAACTGATTAAGAGATGTGTTACTCACTGGTTTTTTGATTAACTTATTAAGAGAAGTGTTGTTGACTTCCTGAATATTTAACTGATTAAGAGAAGCCTGACTCTCTGGTTTACTGTTTATTTAAAATGCTTGCTAAGAGTTTCCTACGGAGGTTAAAACGAAGTACCTTGGAGACGATCTTACAAATGCATCAGTAAGAGAAGACCTAAGATACAGGATTACAGAAATGAATGGGGATAACATTTAGAAAGTATGGAAGGAATGAGGTTATGAAAAATCAGTTTTTAAATACTCTTCTAGAGGAAGGAGGGATTTGGGTAGACCAAAGAAAGCAGTCTGAACAGGCCAGTCTTCCATCTCGTAATAATGATGACGATAATGATGTTAATGATGATGATGGTGATGGTGATGTTAACGACGACGACTCACTAAGTTAGTAACTGGTTCACAAACAGGTTTTCTAGTTGATTGTCTAACTGCCTGAGAACAATTGGCCGCTTGTTAACTGTAAGGTACCGAAGAGACTGTCTGTTTGATTAACATATTTGTCAACCAGTAACAGACGGTCTAACTTATTGGTTTAATGGCTTACCGGGTAGTTGACTGTGGCACGGCTGAATAGTAGATAGATTCAGCTGACAGCTTAACTGAGTGTGTAGTAACGAGTTGATTGGCCGACTAACAGAGAACTGGTTAACTAACGTAAAATTTAAGTCACAAATTTGGATAATTAATTTTCCGACTGCGTGCACATGAGCCGGCCGACCAGCAGATTGGTTGCATAATTAACATGTGGCTTACCTACAGAACGACTGACTAATAGACAGACTACTTGTCGATTTATGTGTTCATTGTCCAGTATCTGACAACATTTTGTGCCAGTTAAGTCCATCCTACATTATCTAGGCTTCTTTTCGACCGATGTTACTTGCTTTCTGCATTCCTGTATCTCGTCTAGATGTAAGACGAGTAAAGGTAAAAAAAGGAAAAGTGAAGTTGCTCTTGTGCTTATCAAATTAAGCACTACGCCATGAAGGCCTATGGGGGTGTGGATGTATAGATCCACTAGCACCAGCTGGAGGTGAGTAGTCATCTTCTCGCCCCTGATGCTTTACCCCCGGTACCCCTTGGATAGGAAGTTGGGTGGGCCCCAGAACCGGTCTGGACGACATGGAGAAGAGAAAATCCTTGAACCTACTTGGACTCGAACTCCGACCCCTCGGTCATCCAGTCCGTAGTCAGTCGCCATACCGACTACGCTATCCTGGCCTCTGATGTTACACGAGTATAACATTGAATGTATAATGAACGGATGATAGTGAGTGGCGAGTTGGAGCGAGTGCGTAGGGAAGACATGTGGCCCGCCGTCAGGTTTGGTTCCATAGAGGGCAACTAGCATAAACAACGACAAACCTCAGATATGATAGCCAGACAGTAGCCGAAATTCAAACCTTGGTTCACCCAGATACAAAGCAGGATTCCTAACAACAGCGTAACTTATGACTGCTACAGGTCTAGCCCATCTGAATCCTTGCCATTTCCCTGTAGGCCTATATTACAAATATCGCAGTCAGAAAAGTGAAGTTTCGGACTGGTTTACCAGTGTTCAAAGGCTCAAAAGCCAATCCAGCCACAATCAATTTTTGTGCCGGGGTCTCTTTCATCGACATTAAAGCTGCAGGAACGTGAAGGTTGCCATTTACCGCGCTGAAACATATAGGGCGTTGTCCTCCTTTCAAATTTGAAACAGCTGAAATATTTTCACGAAATTTGGTACGATATTATGCTATACCTGTATCATGTAATTTGTTATT